>NW_027251621.1:1066642-1282415 GCF_044704955.1 Pristiophorus japonicus | reverse complement strand
CCTCCTCACCCCTTCCTCCTCCTCCCTCTTCCTCAACCTCCTGCTTTCCTCCTCCCCCCTCCCCTTCTCCCCCTCCTCCTCCTCCTCGTCATCCTCCTCCTCCTCCTTCTCCTCATCCTCATCCCCCTCCTCCTCCTACTCATCCTCCTCCTCTTCACCCTCCTCCTCAACCTCCTCTTCCTCATCCTCCTCAACCTCATCCTCCTCCTCACCCTCCCCTCCTCCTCCTCCTCATCCTCCTCCTCAACCTTCTCTCCCTCTCCTCATCCTCCTCTTCCTCTCCCTCACCCTCCTCCTCCTCCTCCTCACCTTCCTCCTCATCCTCCCCCTCCTCCTCAACCTCCTCTCCCTCATCCTCCTCAACCTTCTCCTCCTCCTCCCCCTCCTCCTCCTCCTCCCCCACCTCCTCCTCGTCATCCTCCACCTCCTCATCCTCCTCACCCTCCTCCTCCTCCTCCCCTCCTCCTCAACCTCCTCTCCCTCATCCTCCTCAACCTCATCCTCCTCCTCCTCCTCATCCTCCACCCTCCTCCGCCTCCTTCTCCTCCCTCCTCCTCCTCCTCTCCTCCTCCTCATCCTCCTCATCCTCCTACTCAACCTTCTCTCCCTCATCCTCCTCCTCCTCCTCAACCTCCTCCTCCTCCTCATCCTCATCCTCCTCACTCCTCCTCCTCCTCCCCTCCTCCTCCTCCTCCTCCCCCTCCTCCTCCCTCCCTCCTCCTCCTCATCCCCTCCTCCTCCTCCTCACCCTCCTCCTCCTCCTCAACCTCCTCCTCCACCTCAATCTCCTCCTCCTCCTCACCTCCTCCTCCTCCTCCTCCTCATCCTCCTCACTCCTCCTCATCCTCCTTCCTCCTCCTCATCCTCATCATCCTCCTCCCCCTCCTCACCCTCCTCCTCCTCCTCAATCTCCTCTCCATCATCTTCATTCTCCTCCCTCCTCCTCATCCTCCTCCTCAACCTCCTCCTCCTCACCTCCTTCTCCTCATCCTCCTCCTCCTCAACCTCCTCTCCCTCATCCTCCTCCTCCCCCTCCCCCTCCTCCTCCTCATCCTCCTCCTCCTCCTCTTCCTCGTCCTCCTCCTCCTCACCCTCCTCCTCCTCATCCTCATCCCCCTCACCCTCCTCCCTCATCCTCCTCCTCCTTCCCCCTCCTCCTCCTCATCCTCATCCTCATCCTCCTCATCCTCATCCTCCTCCTCCTCCTCATCCTCCTCCTCAACCTCCTCCTCCTCAACCGCCTTCTCCTCTCCTCCTCCTCAACCTTCTCTCCCTCATCCTCCTCCTCCTCCTCCTCAACCTCCTCCCCTCATCCTCATCCTCCTCGTCCTCCTCCTCCTCACCCTCCTCCTCCTCAACCTCCTCTCCCTCATCCTCCTCCTCCTCCTCACCCTCCTCCTCCTCAACCTCCTCTCCCTCATCCTCCTCCTCCTCCTCACCCTCTTCCTCCTCCTCAACCTCCTCTCACTCATCCTCCTCATCCTCCTCCTCCTCCTCCTCCTCACCCTACTCCTCCTCCTCATTCTCCTCATCCTCCCCTCCTCAACCTCCTCCTCTTCCTCACCCTCATCCTCCTCATCCTCCTCATCCTCCTCCTCACCCTCACATTCCCCCTCTACCTCCTCCTCCTCCTCCTCCTCCCCCTCCTCCTTCTCATCCTCCCCCTCACCCTCCTCCTCCTTCCCCTCCTCCTCCTCATCCTCATTCTGCTCCTCCTAGTCCTCCTCCTCCTGATCCACCTTCCCCTCCTCCTCGTCTCCCTCTGAAGAGACAGTGCGCTGTGTACCAAGCCCACCCTGTAGCTCCAATCCTCGCTGCAGGGCTACGTTGTGCAGGGCGCAGCAGACGACGATGATTCTGGGGATCCTGGCTGGCATGTACTGAAGAGTTCAGCCAGCCCTCTCAAGGCATCTGAAGCGGCATGTTCGGCAAGCCTATTGCTTGCTCTATAACACATCTGGTGGCCATGTGGCTCGCGTCCTAACGCTCTTCAGTCCCAGTACTTGGCCTGCTCAAAGGTGTCATGAGGCACACCTTCAGTGGAGAGCCTTTGTCTCCACGCAGCCAGCGGGTAAGTGTGTTTGGCGGTGCAAAGAGCTGATGGAGGGGACTGGAGCAGGGCCAAAGAGTTATGGCAACTGCCGGGGAATCTGGTGCACACAGGCATGGTGATCGCCCTGTGGTTGCAGACGAGCTGCACATTGAGAGAGTTCACAAACCCTCCTGGGTGAAGACGGGGTGTCTTCATGGCCACATGTGAGCAGTCGATGATGCCCTGCACCTGTAGGAAGCCAGCCAGAATGGCAAAGCCCAGCACCCACTCAGTAACACTGGCCGCATCAGTGGCAGAGTTGATATAATTGGCTGACTAGTCAAAGATGGCATCGGTGACCTGGGTGATGCATCTGTGGGCGGCCGCTTGGGAGATCCCGCAAATGTCTGCTGCAGATCCCTGGAAGGAGCCTGAGGTGAAGAGGTTGAGGGTGGTGACTCTGACAGCCACTGGCAAGGAGTGTCCACCAGAACCTCTGGGCATCAGGTCTTGTCCCAGCAAGCTACTAATGTCTGTGACCACCTGACGTGACAGCCTGAGGCACTGCTGCTCCATCATGTTGAGGATCCTCCGTCATCCTCTGCCTGTACACCCTCCGAGGGGCAGCAGCCCTGTGGTGCCCCCTGCCCACTCTCCTGTGGAGCATCAGGTCGATGAGGAGAAGGCTTCTGTTGTGGCTGTTGCTGCTGCTGGTGTGGCCAGTGTTGTTGGTGGTGGGGCTGCCCTCCGATTCTGAGGACTAAGTTGGGACATGCTGATGTAGTAGACGGCAGGTAGAATCATAGAATCCTAGACTGGTTACAGCACGGAAGGCCATTCGGCCCGTCAAGCCCGTGCCCACTCTCAGCCAGTCCCACTCCCCCGCCCTTTCCCCGTAGCCCTGCTATTTGTTTTCCTTGCTTTTGTACTCTATGGGCTAGAACCTCCACTTTTGTGCTTATTGCCCAAAAATGGGCGTTATTTCCAGCGTGGGCGGTAAAAAAGGGTTTTCAGATCGCCGAGTTCTTGTCCATTCTCAAAACATCTCGTTTACATTTTTGAAAATGGGCGTTACCGCGAGCGATATCAAATGGGCGGTAGCGTTAAATCTCTCTGACCTTCTACCACAAAGCGTGGCCATCCTTAGCAACAGCATGGCAACGCTCGATTCCCGTGATTCTGGAGGTCAAGGGTCACCATGACATACGCAGAAGAGGAGACAGAGAGAGGGAGCTCAGAGGGACTGAAGGCGTGTCTGGGTGTGGTGTGGCGGCTTTGGGAGGAAGGAGGGAGACTTTAGAGCTTCACAGCAAGTAGGCAAACAAAAAGTAGCTGTTAACGGCCACATATTTGCCCGAATTTGGCCTATAATGGAGGGAGAGGAGGAGGCATCACAGCATGCTGTGGAGACTGACGCTGGAGACAGCAGTGAGGTGGGAGAGGATCACAAAAGAGCGAGGAGGTTCTCGGACGAGGCAATTGCCTCCCTCCTGCAGGAGGCTGAGTCACGCTGGGGTGATGTGACACAGGGAGGGCGTGGGAAGCCCACCCCAAAGGCCTATGGACCGAGATAGCAGAGGCGATCTCGTCAGCGACCAACGAGGTGCGTGAGGGCAACCAATGCCGCAAACGATGGAACGACCTTGTGGGATCCGCAAAAGTATTACATTGATTTACATGTACTTATGTATTTATATAATTTGATTTGTAACAGTCATGAGTGACTATCAGCAGATGTGAGGTCTTGCACTTTTACCGGGAATGTTTTACTCAAAGCCTGCGGTCACGGTGTACGCCTTTAGGTAAAGAATGACAATAATCATAATATTCATGATTACATCTGTGGGTTATGTGTTGTATCAGTGTCTGTGACAGGACCTAGCAATGATATCACGCACTGATCTCATGCCAGGTCGTCCTGTCACCTTTTACAGAAGAAACTCTCGACGATGAGGTCCGTACAGAGGAGACCAGGGGGGGGGCCACCAGTCCCCAGCGACATCACAGAGATGGAGGAGCGGGTGCTCGCACTCGTGGGGAAGCACCCCCGGATAACCACGGACACATCTGCAGACCCTGAAGTGATGCCAGGTGAGTAAAGCTTACACCATTGTGTGATGTAAAGTCAATAGATGTCACACCCACTCATATCCGAACAATCAAATATGATAGATGATTTCTCAAAGTGTCATAGAAATAATGCTGGTCCAATGAAAATCATTGTAATGCAGAATGTGTTGATGGTCATGAAATGTGATGTCTGCGATGATTTTGACAGCAGTTGTGCTTTTGTCGTGCATAGGCTGTGTGTAGCGCTGGACTCACCTTGTCACCCTAGCACTGCCTTCTCCTCTAATAACCTCATTTGTGTTTTGCAGCTCAGCCAGCAGCGCGGCCCCAGGAAAGGCCACAGAGACCAGAAGGTGAGGGCCTGGGGCAGGAGATGGTGGACAATCCTACTACATCTGCTGCCGAGGAGCTCCGATTGTTGCCCATCAATCCGCTGGGTCTGTTCTCCACGGATGAGAGTGCGGACTTCGAGGAACCTACATCGCCACGCTCCAGAACCCATTCCACCCCAAGGCCGTCTATTGGTCCTCCAGTCATTCCTGCCTCCACTCTGGAGGTACCGGCCCCAAGCACCTCGCCACAGGGCACCCCATTTGTCCCCAGGACGTGGCCAACCCAGCAGAGGCCTCGTGGACACAGCAGGTCTGTTCCACAAGCGTGACATGACAGCGGAGAGATGGTACAGTTGGCCAGGAGGACTGTAGACATTGGTGACCAGCTCATCGAAGCATTGGGGGGCATAACCCGACATCTGGCCACCATGACCGAGTACATTCCGCGCATGGCGGAGTCCCTGGATGCGATAGCCAGGAACACTGCTGCCACAGACCTCCCAGTGGTCCCCGAGCGCGGCACTCCACCCCTAGGTTCCACACCACCACTGCGAACGACAGATGTGAGCAAGGACCAAGATCCTGCTTCTGCACCAGAGAATGTTGCCCCCTCAGCACTCCCCGCTCCCGTACCCATCCAACCACCGCATCTGTCTTCATCCCTCCCAATGAGGCACCGCCTGAGGAGCTCCTCGGCCAGGCACCATGGAGCGAGGAGGGGAAGGGGTAGAGGTGGGATGAAGGAGAGGGGGGAAGGAAAGTGAGGTGCATGTCCGCAGGAGATGGCTGTGTTATATCTCCATCTGAGTGTATGCCATTTGTTGCAATGTATGGGGACTGGGGACCATGCTCCTGCTTTGCCTTTGCATTCTGTGCTGCTGGACATGTTGACCATGTGATTTATGTCAATGGTGGGAAAAGTGGGGTGTGGGTGGGGTTTGGGTGTTATTGGCTGTGATACTTATGATTTCAGACCAATGTTGGTATTAAACTTTTGTTATTGAACATAACCTTGTTGCGCATTGTCTCAGATAGCTGGACCACTCCAACCTGGTGATTCCTTACCATGAAAGGGTTAAATACAACTTAACATCAATCAATGTAAACTTTAACTGGCACCAAGGTGATGGGAACCATTAATGTCTGAGCTGCACACACACAGCAGTGTGTCAGTGTTGTCACTCACATCAGCGCTCTTTCAGGCAAATTGTTCCGATATCAGCTCCTCACGTAAGAGTGGGATTTAACAAATGCCAGTCACACTGCTGGCGTCCAGCCTGATTAGTTCCACTTTTTGTGGGCGGTTTTTTGAGCGAGCGATATTGTGGGCGATATGTGTGCGAGGTGGTGAAATTGACAATGGGCGATCTCCATGGCCACTAGTTTGGGTAAATATGCTCTTTTTGACAAAAAACAGTGGGCGGGCATTAATATTGAATCTCTGCGTTAATTCCGTAAGGAAAGTAACACTGGGCGATAATATGGATGTTGAAATCGCCCATTCTGCTGATTCCGCCCAAAAAACGTGGGCGGACGGTCGAGGTTGTTGGATCTGTCAGCTTCACCTTGTGACCTTGAACGGTTCGAATCGCTCCCACTCCCTGGTCCTAGACCTTGGACTTATTAGTCAGGATGTAATAAAGAGCAGCAGACAATTGTTTTGGTGCAAAAAAATCCTTATGTTTATTTTAGGATGACAACACGGCACTTCAAGATTATAGAGAAAACTTCAATACTTAGAAATGAAGGGGGAACATTAAGTTACAGGTGTAAAAACACACTCCCAGCCTGGCCTCCCATCTCCCACTTCTAACTATCTAAGCCGGAACTCTAGGGTTACAGGGATTATGCTCACCAAATGATTCCTTGACAGTTGAGCTGGTTTGCGGTTTCGGGGTTCGGGGGATGTGATGGTTGGTGTCTGCCGTACCCCGGATGTGGGCGAGGACTTCCAACTGCGCACCTGGTCAGTCTTCGCGAGTCCACTGATGGGCTTGGGCACGTTTTGGAAATGTACTTGGTGAGTACCCGATTTCCTTCCTCCAGCTGTAGTTTCGGGCCCCTTTGGGTAAATTGTACCCCTTTGGTCGTTAGGAATCGGTTGTGGTGGTCGGGTTTTGGTCGGACCCCGGGTTTTCCTTCGGTCTTTTCCCTCCGGCATCGATTTGTTGGTCGTGGTGTCTCTGTTGCCTCGTGGTTGCTGGGATTGAAGGTGGTTGGCTTCTTCTCAAGTTTTTTAGCTTCCTAGCTTCTCAGCTTCTGTCTGTTTTCATCCTTCCCTTGCTTTGTGAGGCCTCTAGTTATGCTACTGAGGGGCCTGCTAATCTTGGCACCAAATCTCGACTCCTTTGTTGTGTCTTGGCTGACCCATTGATTCTGTTGTGTGTCCTTTGTTAAGTTTTGTGTACTCGTTACCTTTCGATTAGAGTTAAATGGTTGGACTAAGTGCCGACGGGACCTGGAATTTCTGCGTTTATTTTCGATGGGCTGCTGGGCTCTTGTCTTTGTCATGTTTCTCTGCTGGTTCCAGGAGCTCTGGGTGAGGCCAGAGATTTCTATGGGCTTGCCTCAGTATCACTGTGGGGTGGGGGCACTCTGCTGTGGGCTGGTTGCTTAAGATGCTAATGTCCTTCTGGGAGCTGACCAGGTTAACAGCTTCCCAGACAGTCTTTGATCAATCCAATACCCAAAGTCAAAATTACAGAGGTAGATCCCACCACCCTGCTTGCAGCTTTTCCTTTCACAGGCCTAACGTCTTCGAGAAACACTGGGATTTTGTGACCCTTGCAGGCGGTAATATTTTTTCTCGCCGTTAAACCCATTGGGAAAATGACGCTCAGCAATAAGTCTCTAAAAAAGCCCATCAGTTTCCATTTTGTGCCAAAATGGGCGATATCTGGACGTTATACCTCATTTCAACGGTAAAATGGGTGTTAAGAGGGCGTTAAGCAGGCAAAAAAAGTGGAAGTTCTAGCCCTATGTCTCTATTTATGAAGCACAGGATCCTGTACGTTTTTTAACCAATTTCAGCGATTTGTGTACATATACCCCCCGGTACATATACCCCCCAGTACATATACCCACTTTAGGATTGCCCCTTTAGTTTATATCGCCTCTTCTCGTTCTTCCTACCAAAATGTATCACTTTGCACTTTTCTGTGTTAAATTCTATCTGCCCCGTGCCCGCCCATCCCACCAGCCTGTCTGTGTCTTCCTGAAGTCTATCACTACCCTCCTCACTGTTCACTATACTTCCAACTTTTGTTATCTGCAAATTTTGAAATTGTGCCCTGTACACCCACATCCAAGTCATTTATATATATCAGGAAAAGCAGTGGTCCCAGTACCGACCCTGGGGAACACCACTGTATACCTTCCTCCAGTCCCAGAAACAACCGTTCCCCACTACTCTCTGTTTCCTGTCACTTAGCTGATGAGCTGAGAGCACAGGTAGACACTTGGGAGTACGATATTATAGCTTTACAGAGACATGGCTGAAAGAGGGGCAGGTTTGGCAGCTCAATATTCCTGGTTACAGGATTTTTAGACAGGACAGAGAGGGGGGTAAAAAAGGGAGGGGTAGCGGTATTGATTAAAGAAACTATTACAGCTGTGAGGAGGGATGATATGTTAGAGGATCATCAAATGAGGCCATATGGGTCGGACTGAAAAATAAAAAAGGGGCGATCACACTGCTGGGTGTGTATTATAGACCCCCAAACAGTGGGAGGGAGATAGAAGAGCAAATATGTCGGCACATTCTGTGAAATCCAAAAACCCATAGGGTAGTAATAGTAGGGGATTTTAACTATCCTAATATTAATGGGGATCAAATTAGTGTGAAGGGTATAGAGGGTGTGGAATTCCTCAAATGCATTCAAGAGAACTTTTTTAGTTGGTATGTAACAAGCCCAACACGGGAGTGGGCGGTTCTGGGTTTAGTTTTAGGGAATGAAGCTGGGCAGGTGGAAGGGGTATCAGTGGGAGAGCACTTGGGTGCTAGTGATCATAATTCAAAAAGATTTAGGGTAGTTATGGAAAAGGACAAGGACAGACCAGGAATAAAAGTTCTCAATTGGGGAAAAGCTAACTTTGCTAAGTTGAGGAGTGATTTGGCCACAGTGGACTGGAAACAGCTACTTGTGGGTAAATCAGTGTCGGAACAGTGGGAGGCATTCAAAGAGGAGATCCGGAGGGCTCAGGCCAAACATGTGCCCTCAAAGAAAAAGGGTGGGAATAACAAATCTAGAGCCCCCTGGATGTCTAGGGACTTACAGGGGAGGATAAAGGAAAAAAGGGCAGCATATGTCATATACCGAGGGCTCAAAACTATAGAATCTCTGGAGGAATATAGAAAGTTCCGGGGTGAAATTAAAAAGAAAGTTAGGAAAGCAAAGAGAGAGCATAAAAAATTATTGGCAAGTAAAATCAAGTAAAGCCCAAAGATGTTCTATAAATATATTAAGAGAAAGAGGATAACTAAAGAAAGGGTAGGGCCTATTAGCGACCATGAGGGTAATCTGTGTGTGGAGGTGGAAGATATGGGTATGGCTCTTCGTGAATACTTGGCGTCTGGTTTCACAAAGGAAAGGGGCAATGCAGACACTGCTATCGTGGAGGAGGAGTGTGAAATATAGGATGAAATAAACATAGTGAGAGAGGAGGTATTAAGGAATTTAGCAGCTTTGAAAATGGATAAGTCCCCAGGCCTGGATGAAATGTATCCCAGGCAGTTAAGCAAAGCAAAAGAGGAAATAGCAGAGGCTCTGACCATCATTTTCCAATCTTCTCTGGCTTCAGGTGTGGCACCAAAGGACTGGAGGACTGCTCATGTGATTCCTTTGTTTAGTGAAGACAAACGTAGGTCCCTTGCAGTCGGACTCAGGTGAATTAATAATGGGGAACAAAGAAATGACAGACCAATTGAACAAATACTTTGGTTCTGTCTTCACGAAGGAAGACACAAATGACCTTCCAGATGTACTAGGGGACCAAGGGTCTAGTGAGAAGGAGGAATTGAAGGATATCCTTATTAGGCAGGAAATTGTGTTGGGGAAAACAAAACCCCGAGGCCTGATTGTCTGCATCCCAGAGTAATTAAGGAAGTGGCCCTAGAAATAGTGGATGCATTGGTGATCATTTTCCAACAGTCTATCGACTCTGGATCAGTTCTTATGGACTGGAAGGTAGCTAATGTAACACCACTTTTTAAAAAAGGAGGGAGAGAGAAAACAGGAAATTATAGACTGGTTAGCCTGACATCAGTAGTGGGGAAAATGTTGGAATCAATTATTAAGGATGAAATAACAGCGCATTTGGAAAGCAGTGACAGGATCGGTCCAAGTCAGCATGGATTTGTGAAAGGGAAATCATGCTTGACGAATCTGGAATTTTTTGAGGATGTAACTAGTAGAGTGGACAAGGGAGAACCAGTGGATGTGGTGTATTTGGACTTTCAAAGGGCCTTTGACATAAGAGATTGGAGTGCAAAATTAAAGCGCGTGGCATTGGGGGTAATGTACTGACGTGGATAGAGAACTGGTTGGCAGACAGGAAGCAGAGAGTCGGGATAAACGGGTCCTTTTCAGAATGGCAGGCAGTGACTAGTGGAGTGCCGCAGGGCTCAGTGCTGGGACCCCAGCTCTTTACAATATACATTAATGATTTGGATGAGGGAATTGAGTGTAATATCTCCAAGTCTGCAGATGACACTAAGCTGGGTGGTGGTGTGAGCTGTGAGGAGGACGCTAAGAGGCTGCAGGGTGACTTGGACAGGTTAGGTGAGTATTGAAGGATGAGAGGGGAGCTCATAGAAACAAATAAAATTCTGACGGGACTGGACAGATTAGATGTAGGAAGAATGTTCCCGATGTTGGGGAAGTCCAGAACCAGGGGACATAATCTAAGGATAAGGGGTAAGCCATTTAGGAGTGAGATGAGGAGAAACTTCTTCACACAGAGAGTTGTTAACCTGTGGAATTCCCTACCGCAGAGAGTTGTTGATGCCAGTTCATTGGATATATTCAAGAGGGAGTTAGATATGGCCCTTATGGCTAAAGGGATCAAGGGGTATGGAGAGAAAGCAGGAAAGGGGTACTGAGGGAATGATCAGACATGATCTTATTGAATGGTGGTGCAGGCTGGAAGGGCCGAATGGCCTACTGCTGCACCTATTTTCTATGTTTCTATGTTTCTATGTTTGCCTTTATTAGCCGAGGATAGAATACAAAAGCAGCGTTGGTTATGCTTGAACTGTATAAAACACTGGTTAGGCCACAGCTGGAGTACTGCGTGCAGTTCTGGTCAGCACATTACAGGAAAGATGTGATTGCACTGGAGAGGGTGCAGAGGAGATTTACGAGGATGTTGCTGGGACTGAAGAATCTTAGCTATGGAGAAAGATTGTATAGGCTGGGGTTGTTTTCCTTGGAACAGAGGAGGCTGAGGGGAGACCTGATTGAGGTGTATAAAATTGTGAGGGGCTTGGATAGAGTGGATAGGAAGGACCTATTCCCCTTCGCAGAGGGGTCAACAACCAGGGGGCATAGATTTAAAGTAATTGGGGGGAGGTTTAGAGGGGATTTGAGGGGAAATTTCTTTACCCAGAGGGTGGTGGGGGTCTGGAACTCACGGCCTGAAAGGGTGGTAGAGGCAGAAACCCTCACCACATTTAAAAAGTACTTGGATGAGCACCTGAAGTGCCGTAACCTACAGGGCTACAGACCGAGAGCTGGAAAGTGGGATTAGGCTGGATAGCTCTTGGTCGGCCGGAACGGACACGATGAGCCGAATGGCCTCCTTCTGTGCTGTAACTTTCTATCATTCTATGATTCTTTGCCAATTTCATATCCATCATCATCATCCTGGCACTGTTCCTTTTATTCCATGGGCTTCAACTTTGCTGCAAGCTGATTATGTGGTACTTTATCAAACACCTTTTGGAAATCCATGTACACCACGTCAACCACATTACCCTCATCAACCCTCTCTGTTACCGCATCAAAAAACTCCATCAATTTGGTGAAACACAATTTGCTTTTAACAAATCCGTGCTGGCTTTCCTTAATTAATCCACACTTGTCCAAGTGACTGTTAATGTTGTTCCTGATTATTGTTTCTAAAAGCTTCTCCACTACTGAGGTTAAACTGAGCGGCCTGCAGTTACTGGGTGTATTTTTTGAACAAGGGTGTAACATTTACAATTCTCCAGCCCTCTGGCACCACCCCCGTATCGAAGGAGGATTGGAAGATTATGGTCAGTACCTCCGCAATTTCTTCCTTCACTTCCCTCAGCATCTTATGTGGTGTATGTAGCAGTCAAATCACTGACTCCACACGGTCTGGTGTTGTAGTAACTGCTGTGACCTTAATCCTTTATTGTGTAACTCCAGAGTGCCCTTCAGGTGTGGTGGGCAGCCTTTTATACTCTGTCTCGCAGGTACTTCCAGGTCTCCCACCACAGTGCCCCTTGTGGCACACCATTGTAACTATACATTTAATGTACCTGGACAATACATAACATCCGAGGAATCATCCCGTCCGGTCCTGATGACGTATCGACTTTAAGTACAGCCAGCCTTTCTAGTACCTCCTCTTTATCAATTCTTATGGAGTATTTTTTTAGTTGCAATTCTTGCCATTTAATTTGCGCCAGTGTAAGTGAGTTAGTTAGGTCTCCAGTATCTCAACTAGCTCCTCCTTCATTATGACTTTGGCAGCATCTTCTGTCTTACATAAGTATATAAGAACATAAGAAATAGGAGCAGGAGTAGGCCATACGGCCCCTCGAGCCTGCTCCACCATTCAATACGATCATGGCTGATCTGATCATGGACTCAGCTCCACTTCCCTGACCGCTCCCCATAACCCTTTATACCCTTATCTTTTAAGAAACTGTCTATTTATGTTTTAAATTTATTCAATGACCCAGCCTCCACAGCTCTCTGGGGCAGAGAATTCCACAGATTTACAACCCTCTGAGAGAAGAAATTCCTCCTCATCTCAGTTTTAAATGGGTGGCCCCTTATTCTAAGATCATGCCCTCTAGTTCTAGTCTCCCCCATCAGTGGAAACATCCTCTCTGCATCCACCTTGTCAAGCCCCCTCATAATCTTATACCTTTCGATAAGATCATCTCTCATTCTTCTGAATTCCAATGAGTAGAGGCCCAACTTCCTCAACCTTTCCTCATAAGTCAACCCCCTCATCTCCGGAATCAACCGAGTGAACCTTCTCTGAACTGCCTCCAAAGCAAGTATATCCTTTCGTAAATATGGAAACCAAAACTATACGCAGTATTCCAGGTGTGGCCTCACTAATACCTTGTACAGCTGTAGCAAGACTTCCCTGCTTTTATAGTCATTCCCTTTGCAATAAAAGCCAAGATTCCATTGGCCTTCCTGATCACTTGCTGTACCTGCATACTAACATTTTGTGTTTCATGCACAAGTCCCCCCAGGTCCCGCTGTACTGCAGCACTTTGCAATCTTTCTCCATTTAAATAATAACTTGCTCTTTGATTTTTTTTCTGCCAAAGTGCATGACCTCACACATTCCAACATTATACTCCATCTGCCAAATTTTTGCCCACTCACTTAGCCTGTCTTTGTCATTTTGCAGATTTGCATCTGTCTTGGTGAAGGCAGAGGCAAAGTATCCGTTTAGTACCTCAACCCTGCCCTCTGCCTCAATGCATAGGTCTCCATTTTGGTCCCTAATCAGCCCCACCCTCCTCTTACTACCAGTTTACTATTTATATGCCTATAGAAGACTTTTGGATTCCCTTTTGTTATATATGTATACTTGTATTCACTCTCTACAGCCACCAGAAGGCTCTTCCCTTGGAGTCCCAAGGGATCCCATAATCCCTTGGGAGCACAGGTATTTAAGGAGGCTTCACAGGTTGGAGAGGCACTCTGGAGACCTGCAACAAAAGACTAAGGTCACACTTTACTTTGAACTCATGGTGTTCAGTCTGACTCTTTCTTCATACACAACAACTGGCGACGAGATACAGATAGCGAACCTAAAGATGCAGAGAACAGTGGGCATCCTGGAGAAATTCTCAGAGGGAGATGATTGGGAAACTTTTGTGGAGCAACTCGACCAATACTTTGTGGCCAACGAGCTAGATGGGGAAGAGAGCACTGCCAAACGAAGGGCGATCCTCCTCACCGTCTGTGGGGCACCAACGTGTGACCTCATGAAGAATCTGCTCACTGCAGCGAAACCCACGGAGAAATCGTACGACGATTTGTGCACACTGGTCCGAGAGCATTTGAATCCGAAGGAAAGCGTTCTGATGGCGAGGTACCGGTTCTACACCTACAAAAAAGTCTGAAGGCCAGGAATTGGCGAGTTATGTCGCCGAGCTAAGACGCCTTGCAGGACATTGTGAATTTGAAGGACATTTGGAGCACATGCTCAGAGACTTTTTCATACTTGGCATTGGCCATGAAACCATACTTCGCAAACTTTTGACTGTAGAGACCCCAACCTTGAGTAAGGCCATAGCGATAACCCAGGCATTCATTGCCACCAGTGACAATACGAAGCAAATCTCTCAGCATGCAAATGCCACAGATGTCTCAGAGTCCCCCATCAAGGGGGTGATCATCGTTTCCATTCATGCCGATTCAAAGAGTACGTTTGCAAGGGTTGTGGAACAATGGGACACCTCCAACGAATATGCAGGTGAGCTGCAAAGCCTGTTAAACCTGAAAACCACCATGTTGCAGAGGGGGACAGATCCACAGAGGATCACGACGAACCAGAGCCTCAGACCGAGGAGGCAGAGGTACATGGGGTACACACATTCACCACGAATTGTCCCCCGATAATGCTGAATGTTGAACTAAATGGACTCCCGGTGTCAATGGAGCTGGACACGGGCGCGAGCCAGTCCATCATGGGCAAAAAGACTTTCGAAAGGTTGTGCTGCAACAAGGCCTCAAGACCAGTCTTAACTCCAATTCGCACAAAACTAAAAACTTACACCAAAGAACTGATTCCTGTAATTGGCAGTGCTACCGTAAAGGTCTCCTACGATGGAGCGGTGCACAAGCTACCACTCTGGGTGGTATCGGGCGATGGTCCCACGCTGCTCAGCAGGAGCTGGCTGAGAAAGATACGTTGGAACTGGGACGACGTCCGAGCGCTATCGCCCGCTGACAATACTTCGTGTGCCCAGGTCTTAAACAAATTTCCTTCGCTGTTCGAACCAGGCATCAGGAAATTCCAAGGAGCAAAAGTGCAGATCCACCTAATTCTGGGGGCGCGACCCATCCATCACAAGGCGAGAGCAATACCGTACATGATGAGAGAAAGGGTAGAGATCGAGCTAGACCGGCTGCAAGACCGGCATCATTTCCCCAATCGAGTTCAGCGAGTGGGCCAGTCCTATTGTCTCAGTCCTCAAGGGTGACGGCACCTTCAGAATCTGTGGCGATTACGAAGTAACTATCAATCGTTTCTCCCTGCAGGAGCAATACCCACTACCAAAGGCCGACGACCTCTTTGCAACGCTGGCGGGAGGAAAGACGTTCACGAAGCTGGATCTGACTTCAGCCGACATGACTCAGGAACTGGAGGAATCATCGAAGGCCCTCACCTGCATCAACACGCACAAAGGTCTTATTGTTTATAATCCAACCGGCGACAGCGATATTCCAGAGAAACATGGAAAGTTTACTGAAGTCGGTCCCGCACACCGTGGTCTTCCAGGACGACATCTTGGTCACAGGTCGGAACACAGTCGAGCACCTGCAGAACCTGGAGGAGATTCTTAGTCAACTCAACCGCATGGGGCTCAGGTTAAAACACTCGAAGTGCGTTTTCCTGGCACCTGAAGTGGAGTTCCTGAGAAGGAAGATGCGGCAGACAGCACCAGGCCCACCAACACGAAGACGGAGGCAATCGAGAACGCACCGAGGCCACAGAACGTGACGGAGCTGCGGTCGTTTCTGGAACTCCTGAACTACTTTGGTAACTTCTTACCGGGTCTTAGCACACTGCTAGAACCAGTGCATGTCTTACTACGAAAAGGGGGCGACTGGGTTTGAGGCAAAAGCCAAGAAAATTCCTTGGTAAAAGCGAGAAAATTGTTATGCTCAAACAAATTGTTTGTGTTGTATGATCCATGTAAGCGTTTGGTACTCGCATGTGATGCATCGTCATATGGCATCGGGTGTGTATTGCAACAAGCTAATGATTTCGGGAACTGCAACCTGTTGCTTATGCATCCAGGAGTCTGTCTAAGGCTGAGAGAGCCTACAGCATGATTGAAAAAGAAGCGTTAGCGTGTGTCTATGGGGTAAAGAAAATGCATCAATATCTGTTTGGGCTAAAGTTCGAATTGGAAACTGACCTTAAGCCACTTATATCCCTGTTTTCCGAGAGTAAAGGGATAAATACCAACACATCGGCCCGCATCCAGAGATGGGCGCTCACATTGTCCGCATACAACTATACCATCTGCCACAGGCCAGGCACAGAAAACTGCGCCGATGCTCTCAGTAGGCTGCCATTGCCCACCACGGGGGTGGAAATGGTGCAGCCCGCAGATCTAGCCATGGTTATGGAAGCATTTGAGAGTGAGCAATCACCCGTCACTCCCCCGGCAGATCAAAACCTGGACAAGCCAGGACCCCTTATTATCTCTAATCAAAAGCTGTGTGCTTCATGGGAGCTGGTCCAGTGTCCCAGTGGAAATGCAGGAAGAGATAAAGCCGTTCCAGCGGCGCAAAGATAAAATGTCCATACAGGCAGACTGCCTTCTGTAGGGCAATCGAGTAGTGGTCCCCAAGAAGGGCAGAGACACCTTCATCAATGACCTCCACAGTACCCACCCAGACATCGTAATGATGAAAGCGATAGCCAGATCCCACGTGTGGTGGCCCGGTATCGATGCAGACTTGGAGTCCTGCATTCACAGATGTAATACATGCTCGCAGTTAAGCAATGTACCCAGGGAGGCGCCGCTAAGTTTATGGTCTTGGCCCTCCAAACCGTGGTCTAGGGTACACGTCGACTATGCAGGCCCGTTCTTGGGTAAAATGTTCCTTGTGGTTGTAGACGCATACTCCAAGTGGATTGAATGTGAGATAATGTCGGCTAGCACGTCCGCTGCCACCACTGAAAGCCTGCGGGCCATGTTTGCCACACACGGCCTACCCGATGTCCTGGTGAGCGACAACGGGCCATGTTTTACCAGTGCTGAGTTCAAAGAATTCATGACCCGTAGCGGGATCAAACATGTCACATCTGCCCCGTTTAAACCAGCGTTTAAACCACTGAAATTGGCCTTCCTACAATAAAGTATCTGTACTCTAGATTGCTTACTGTCCTTTTCCATAGGGAGTCTAACCCTCCGATACTGTGATCATGGTGCATTTTGCCAGCATGCCATGGGCCTGACCGGGAGAGGCAGGCAGACTCCTTGTGTCCTTGTTATCAGACCCCTCCCCAGGCTTTCTTACTGCAGCTTTATGGCAGGAGTGGAGCAGGCATGCTGGAGAACCTTGCCATGATGGGGAGGGGGGAGATCAGTGAACATTGTGTGAGGGCATTCATTGACAGCTGGGAATAGCAGATAAATAACCCTTTACACCACATTCATTGCCTGACGGAAGGGCTGTTGACAACACAACCCGTGGGTAGATACAGCAGGAGCAGCGAGAGACAATGGAGGGATGTGATCGAGGCCTGGGGGAGGTGTGAGTTCGGGGCCAGGAGCCCAGAGGCAGCACGGGACCAGCCCACACTAGGTCCGTGCAGCAGAGCTGGTCTCCAGTCGTCCTGGTTAACCCTTGCCACTGGACCAAGGCCTCGCTCTGTCAAGCCCGTGTGGTGGCTGGTGTGCAACGGTCACCCCACGTTAAAACAATCCACCCACAGGCATCTTCCACCCTTCAACATGTCCGGGTCCTTCACTGAAACACCTGTGAACCTGTCCATTTTTTGTCATCTTCGTCTCGAGAGACCAGATAAGATGATGACACAACACGGCACCTAACCTTCCACCTGCACTCCCACAGTGTCACCTCGCAGTGTCTCCTGCCCCTCCCCCTTCCGGCTCTTCCCTCCCCTTCCCTCTCCCCTTCTTTCTCCTCGCCCATCCTCTCCCCTTCCCTCCCTCCCCCTCCCCTCTCCATCCCCTCCCCATCCCTCCCCTCCCCCTTCCTGCCACCTCCCCCTCCCCTCCCCTCCCCTCCGCCTTTTCCTCTCCCCTCCCTCCCCCTCTCCTTTTCTCCCCTCCCCTCCGCCTTTTCCTCACCTCACCTTCTCTCCCCTCCCTCCCCCTCTCCTTCTCTCTCCCCTCCCCTCTCCCTCCCCCTCTCCTTCTCTCCCCCTCCCCTCTCCCCTCCCTCCCCCTCTCCTTCTCTCCCCCCTCCCCTCTCCCCTCCCTCTCCCTCTCCTTCTCTCCCCCCTCCCCTCTCCCCTCCCTCCCCCTCGCCTTCTCTCCCCCCTCCCTCTCCCCTCCCTCCCTCTCTCCTTCTCTCCCCCCTCCCCTCCCCTCCCTCCCCCTCTCCTTCTCTCCCCCCTCCCCTCTCCCCTCCCTCCCTCTCTCCTTCTCTCCCCCCTCCCCTCCCCTCCCTCCCCCTCTCCTTCTCTCCCCCCTCCCCTCCCCTCCCTCCTCCTCTCCTTCTCTCCCCCCTCCCCTCTCCCCTCCCTCCCCCTCTCCTTCTCTCCCCCCTCCCCTCCCTTCCCTCCCCCTCCCCTTCTCTCCCCCCTCCCTCTCTCTCCCCGCCCCCCCTTCTCCCCCTTTGCAAGGACTGGAATGGAGTTTGCACAGGGTTTATTCCCCTTACCCTCCCTAACTTTGGCAGAAGCTTGGGAGAAACGATGTAAATGGCTGTTTACGCCATCTCTTTGGAATTGTCAGTGAGGTTCTGGCGGGAGATCAGGGAACTCTTGTGGAAAGTCTCTCACTGTATGTCAGCCTCTCCGAAAAAATGTTCAAAGATGTTGTCACCTCTATGTGACCTTTTACCTCGACATCCATTTCGGATTCACAGTAAGGAGTGTTAGGCCAGCAGGTATCGTGCCCCGCTCCATTGTCTGGGCTCCTGCGTGCAACAATGGTATTCAACTTATTTAAATGAGCTGAACAGACAAAGACGAACAAGGGCTCCATGTTATTATCTCTGTGATGGGACGATCTAATCACCCAGACGTCTACAGTTAACACACACTCTAATCTACAAACCATGATTCGGGCTCCAGGGTGAACAATGGTCCTTCTTAAAATCTGAGTTTGAATGCGGCGAGGACCAAAGGGCAGACTTTGCTGTGATACAACCGCACTCACCCAATCACTGCATCACATCACAGCCACAGCTCGCTGCTCCCAAACTACTGACCGTGAGCAGACGCCCAGCTTCATTGTCATCATCATAGGCAGTCCCTCGAAGCGAGGATGACTTGCTTCCATGCCAAAAAGGATAAGTTCACAGGTGTTTCAATGAATGACCTAATATTCCGGATCCCGAACTACATCCTGAAGGGTGGAAGATGCCTGTGGGTGGATTGTTTTAACGTGGGGTGACCGTTGCACACCAGCCACCACACGGGGCTTGACAGAGCGAGGTCTTGGCCCAGTGGCAAGGGTTACCCAGGACGACTGGAGACCTGCTCTGCTGCACAGACCGAGTGCGCTCACATATCGCACAGTGTGGGCTGGGCCCGTGCTACCCCTGGGCCCTCGCCTCTCCTGGGCCCCGGTCACTTCCCGCTACAGACTCTTGCCGCTCCTTCGGCCCCTCCTGCTGTGCCTGCCCGCACTGCAATCAGCGACCGGACTTCGCATCCATCGCCCTCCTGTAGCAGCGCGCGCTACTCCCTGCAGTGGTATACCGCCGTACGCTGCTCCCTCTGATGGCCCCGGCCTGCTGATGGTCTTGCAGGCCGGGGTCACACCGCCGCATGCTCAGCTTCATTGTGACTGCCTGCTGAAAACCAATATCCTGGTTTACAATTTCCAAGCACCTGCAAATGTCAATCCTTTTGCAGTGTTGTATGTGTGCCAGGTGTGGGTGAAGTCACATTCACCGTATCTGTGCTGTATCCCATACAACCTGTTCTCATCAGCGCTTCCCACGATGCAACATAATAACACGGTAACAACAACAACTTGTATTTATATAGCGCCTTTAATGTAGTGAAACGTCCCAAGGTGCTTCACAGGAGGATTATGCGATAAAAAACTTGACACCGAGCCGCATAAGGAGAAATTAGCGCAGGTGACCAAAAGCTCGATCTTCCTCGCTGCCATGCTCCACCTCACACTCAACACACTCCCCGCTGGAGTGGAAATAAACTATAGAACCAGTGGGAACCTGTTCAACCTTCGTCGCTTCCAGGCCAGATCCAGGACCGTCCCATCCTCTGTCATCGAGCTACAGTAAGTGGACGACGTTTGCGTCTGCGCACACGCAGAGACTGAACTCCAAGTCATCGGCAACATCTCCACTGAGGTGTATGAAAGCACGGGCCTTACACTAAACATCCATAAGACAAAGTCCTCCACTAACCTGACCCCACCACACAGCACTGCCCCCCAGTCATCAAGATCTATGGCGCGTCCCTCAACAACGTGGACCATGTTCCACACCTCGGGAGCCTATTATCAGCAAGGACAGACATCGACGACGAGGTCCAACAACGCCTCCAGTGCGCCAGCGCAGCCTTTGGTCGCCTGAGGAAAAGAGTGTTTGAAGATCAGGCCCTCAAATCGACCACCAAGCTGATGGTCTACAGGGCTGTAGTGATACCCGCCCTCCTGTATGGCTCAGAGACATGGACCATGTACAGTAGACACAAATTGCTGGAGAAATACCACCAACGATGTCTCCGCAAGATCCTACAAATCCCCCGGGAGGACAGACGCACCAACGTTAGTGTCCTCGACCAGGCTAACATCCCCAGCATTGAAGCACTGACCACACTCGACCAGCTCCGCTGGGCAGGCCACATTGTTCACATGCCTGACACGAGACTCCCAAAGCAAGTGCTCCACTAGGAACTCCTACACGGCAAGCGAGCCCCAGGTGGGCAGAGGAAACGTTACCCTCAAAGCTTCCCTGATAAAGAGCAACATCCCCACCGACACCTGGGAGTCCCTGGCCAAAGACCACTCTAAGTGGAGGAAGTGCATCTGGGAGGGCGCTGAGCACCTCGAGTCTCGTCGCCGAGAGCATGCAGAAACCAAGCGCAGGCAGCGGAAGGAGCGTGCGGCAAACCAGTCCCACCCTCCCTTTCCCTCAACCACTGTCTGTCCCACCTGTGACAGGGATTGTGGTTCATGTATTGGACTGTTCAGCCACCTGAGAACTCACTTTTAGAGTGGAAGCAAGTCTTTCTCGATTTCGAGGGACTGCCTGTGATGATGAGTGAGGTAGAGCTGGGTGTGATCAGCGTACATGTGGAGACTGATTCTGTGTTTTCGGATGATGTCACCGAGGGGCAACATATAGATGAGAAATAGGAGGGGGCCAAGGATAGATCCTTGGGGGACACCAGAGGTAACGATGTGGGGGTGGGAAGAGAAACCGTTGCAGGTGATTCTCAGGCTACGATGAGATGGATAAGAATGGAACCAGGCGAGTGCAGTCCCACCCAGCTGGACCATGGGGGAGAGGTGTTGGAGGAGGATGGAGTGGTCACTGTGTCAAAGGCTGCAGACAGGTCGAGAAGGTCGAGGAGGGATAGTTTACATTTGTGACTTTGATGAGAGCGGTTTGGGTCCTGTGGCGGGGCAGTAACCGGATTGAAGGGATTCAAACACGGAGTTTCAGGAAAGGTGGGCACGGATTTGGGAGGCGACAACACGTTCAGGGACTTTGGAGAGGAAAGGGAGGTTGGAGATGGGGCGGTAGTTTGCGAGGACGGAGGGATCGAGGGTTGTTTGTTTGAGGAGAGGGGTGGTGGTGGTATATTTGAGGGAGAGGGGGACAGTAGCTGAGGAGAGAGAACCGTTAACAATGTCACTAACATGGGAGCCAGAAAAGGAAGTTGAGTGGTCAGCAGTCTGGGGGGAATAGGGTCGAGGGAGCAGGAAGTGGACAGGATGAGCTCGGAGAGGTCCAGTGGGGAGATGGGAGAGAAGCTGGAGAGAGATTGAGGTCAGGGCTGGGGCAGGGGGGAACCTCAGGAAGTTTGGCCGGTGGGCTGGGGGAAGGAAGGGAAGAGGCAGCTGATCGGATGGTCTCAATCTCAGAGACAAAGAAGTCCATGAGCTCATCACACTTGTTGTCGGAGGTGAGGGTGGAGACAGGGGAGAGGGGTTTAAGGAGACGGTTAGCAGTGGAGAATAGAAGCTGGGGTTTATCTTTGCATTCCAGAATGATTCTGGAATAGTGAGCAATTTTGGCAGACGAGAGCAGGACCCGATAATTCTTTATGTGGTCCAGTAGATCTGGCGGTGAACGGCTAAACCAGTTGTCCCCCATATCTGTCCCTTGGACTTGAAAGAGCGAAGATAAGGGCTGTACCGGGGGAATGGCCAGGGTGAGAGAGTAATTGTTTTAACAGGGTTTAGGGCATCAAAGGTGGTGGTGAGGGTGTGATTGAGATCGTCAGCTGCAGAAATATCCTGGTGAATGGAGGGCCAGAGGCTGGACACTTGGGAGTTGATGAGTGCAGTTGTTATAGAATCGGGAGAGAGTTTGTTCCAGGGGCAAGGGAGCGTTTCCTTCAGAATGCTGAAAGGAGGAGGGAGGGAAGGCGAAGGTGTGTTTGGTGGTGGCAGTGCACTGGAGGTGGCAGAAATGGTGGAGGATGATCCATTGAATGTGGAGCCTGCTGTGGTGAAAGGGGAGGACAAGGGGAACCCTATACTGATTCTGGAAGGGAGGGGAAGGGGTGAGAGTAGAGGTGCTGGAAATGAACATAGGAACAGGAGGAGGCCCCTCGGGCCTGTTCCTCCATTCAATGTGACCATGGCTGATCTGTATCCTAACTCCATCCATCCGCCTTGGCTCTTTATCCCTTAATACCCTTGGCTAGGAAATTCTAGCGATCTCAGATTTATAATTGAGCACGCAGCTCGTGCTTTTTGTGGGAGAGAGTTCCACAGTTATGCCACCCTTTGCTGGGGAAGTGTTTGCAAACTTCTCTCCTGAAGGAACGAACACGGTTGAGGACCATGTTAACCAGAGTGGAGGGGAATCCTCGGTTGAGAACAAAGGAAGACATATCGGAAGCACTGGTCCAGAAGATGGCATCGTCAGAACAGATGCGACGGAGACAGAGAAACTGGGAGAATGGAATAATAGAGTAATGCATCTTGAGGTTGGTTCACCGCCCTCGTCAGTGGGTTTAATGACAATGTTAGGAAAGGACGCGAGAGAACAGAGTGCTTCAAGTTCAGAGGGAGGTAAGATAGAGTGAGTGAGAGGAATAGATAAATGAAGATCACCCATGTTACGCCGGCAGCCCCAATGAAAAGATCCAGAGAGGGTAAAAAGCCAGAGGGAGGGATCCAGGTGAAACGAGAATTGTAAAGGCAGGAGGAAGGATCCGCTGTGTGGGGGCAAGGCTCCCGCTCAAAGCAGGCAATAGGAGAGCTCAAGATTCATTGAGGTGATGGATCAGGATAATGCTCAGGCCTTTGCTCAGGGTCACTGTATCCACAGTATTTGCTTGGTGCATCTCCATCAACCCTCAATCACATTTGTTGACAAGAAACTGTCTGGTTCCTTCTTGAAAACTTGTTCCAGCACCTGTGCCAGTAATCCATCCCACCCTTTCAGCAAAAAATGTCCTCCTGTGTCTCCTATTTTCTTCCGTTAATTTGTAAATATGTCCCTTGTGCTTAAATTCTGTACACAGGAGAAAAACAATTGAATCAAACTTGTCTATCTCGCTCCACAGTTATCAAAAATTCCAGTGTTAGGATGAGTAATGCATCAACTAACTCTACATCTTGCTACTAAATGTATCTCCTCTAGTACCATGGTACTGACAAGTCCCCATTGAGTGCTAGACAGAATAGGAAACCCTAAGGGTCCTTATGGGCTACTGGATATGTACCTCGCTGGAGTAAGGAACCCATCCCTTGGACTGGAAGGACGCTGATGTGGTTCCAATGTTCAGAAACAGATAGCAGGCAGTACCAGGGGAATAAAGGCAGATTGGTTTAATTTCAATTACAGGAAAGATGCTCAAAGGGTTCACCTTGACAGGCAAGGAGACATCATGGTCATCCCATACAGCTTGCAAAAAAAAACTGTGTCTTACCAACTTGTTTGAATTTTTTGAAGAAGCCACTAGGTTGGTGGATGAGGGTACCCTGGTAAACATTGTCTACCTGGACATTGACAAATCATTTGGTAAGGTTCCTCACACAAGGTGAATCCACAAGATGGAATTGTGGAATTAGTGGATAAAGAATTGGCAGTGTGTCCATAGGCAGAAAGTTGTTCTCAATGCCTGAGGATCTGGATGGAGACTTTCCCAGCGGTGCCCTGCCACGATCGGTATTAGGGCCTTTGCTCTTTACAATCTATATTCATTATCTAGATGAATGTATGAGAGGAATATTCTGCAGGTTTTCGGATGATACGGAGATTTGTGCAAGAGTTCGGACTGTGGGGGAAAGGAAAGAACTGTGAGCAGCTGACGGTGTGGGGAGAATGGGCCCACGTTTAGCCCAATGGTATTTAACTCAGACAAGTGCAAGGTTCTGCATATCGGCAGGTCAAAAACTAAGGACACTTACACCTGACAGCGAGCTGAAATAAGCAGGTGGGGAAAGAAAGAGATTGTAGCGAAGGATGGTTTGATCGACATCTGTCAAACAATGACAGGACTGGATTGTATGCATGCCGGAAAAGTTTTTCAATAAAATAGGTTGGGGTGAAGCAGGGGTCATGTGTAAAACTAACGCAAGCGAAAAAATTAAGAAAGACTTGCATTTATATAGCGTCTTTCACGACCTCAGGATGTCCCAAAGTGCTTTACAGCCAATGAAGTACTTTTGAAGTGTAGTGGCTGTTGTAATGTGCATTAGATGTTGGTAGACCTGTGGAACAGGCTGCTGCTCTGTGCATTGTGCGATGATTCACTGCATACCTTGCAAAGCGATCTAGACCGGCTCCTGGGTAGAGTGCAAATCATCACATACAACAAGTAAGTAACAATGAATAAGTCATGCTCAGTGTGATCTCCTGGACTAGTGGCAATCGCCGAGAGGGATCGAAGAAGGATTCTCCAGATTTTTTCCCTCTAAGTGGCCTTAGGATATTAATCTGGTTTTTCGCCTCTCCCAGGAGATTACATGGCATCTAGGTTATAGACAGTCCCTTCACCCAATACATCAGGTTATAGAGACCATTCACCCATTACATCAGGTTATAGAGACCCTTCACTCAATACATCGGGTTATAGAGACCCTTCACCCAATACATCAGGTTATAGAGACCATTCACCCATTACATCAGGTTATAGAGACCCTTCACTCAATACATCAGGTTATAGAGACCCTGCACCCAATACATCAGGTTACAGAGACCCTTCACCCAATACATCAGGTTATAGAGACACTTCACCCATTACATCAGGTTATAGAGACCCTTCACTCAATACATCAGGTTATAGAGACCCTGCACCCAATACATCAGGTTACAGAGACCCTTCACCCAATTCATCAGGTTATAGAGTCCCTTCACCCGATACATCAGGTTATAGAGACCCTTCACCCATTACATCAGGTTATAGAGACCCTTCACTCAATACATCAGGTTATAGAGACCCTGCACCCAATACATCGGGTTATAGAGACCCTTCACCCAATACAGCAGGTTATAGAGACCCTGCACCCAATACATCAGGTGATAGAGTCCCTTCACCCAATACATCGGGTTATAGAGAGCCTTCACCCAATACAGCAGGTTATAGAGACCCTTCACCCAATACATCAGGTTATAGAGACCCTTCACCCAATACATCAGGTTACAGAGACCCTTCACCCAATACGTCAGGTTATAGAGTCGCTTCACCCAATACATCAGGTTATAGAGACCCTTCACCCAATACATCAGGTTACAGAGACCCTTCACCCAATACATCAGTTATAGAGACCCTTCACCCAATACATCAGGTTATAGAGACCCTTCACCCAATACATCAGGTTACAGAGACCCTACACCCAATACGTCAGGTTATAGAGACCCTTCACCCAATACATCAGGTTACAGAGACCCTACACCCAATACATCAGGTTATAGAGTCGCTTCACCCAATACATCAGGTTATAGAGACCCTTCACCCAATACATCAGGTTATAGAGACCCTTCAGCAAATACATCAGGTTATAGAGACTCTTCATCCTATACATCAGTTCTGGAGACCCTTCACCCAATACATCAGGTTTTAGAGACCCTTCAACCATTACATCAGGTTATAGAGACCCTTCACCCAATACATCAGGTTATAGAGACCCTTCACCCAATACATCAGGTTATAGGGACCCTTCACCCAATACATCAGGTTATAGAGACCCTTCACCCAATACATCAGGTTATAGAGACCCTTCACCCAATACATCAGGTTATAGAGACTCTTCACCCTATACATCAGGTTATAGAGACCCTTCACCCAATACATCAGGTTATAGGGACCCTTCACCCAATACATCAGGTTATGGAGACCCTTCACCCAATACATCAGTTATAGAGACCCTGCACCCAATACATCAGGTTATAGAGACCCTTCACCCGATACATCAGTTATAGAGACCCTGCACCCAATACATCAGGTTATAGAGACCCTTCACCCAATACATCAGTTATAGAGACCCTTCACCCAATGCATCAGGTTATAGAGACCCTTCACCCAATACGTCAGGTTATAGAGACCCTTCACCCAATACATCAGGTTATAGAGACCCTTCACCCAATGCATCAGGTTATAGAGACCCTTCACCCAATACATCAGTTATAGAGACCCTTCACCCAATGCATCAGGTTATAGAGACCCTTCACCCAATACATCAGGTTATAGAGACCCTTCACCCAATACACCAGGTTATAGAGACCCTTCACCCAATGCATCAGGTTATAGTGACCCTTCACCCAAGCATCACCAGTGTATGGGACAGGCTAGTTGAAGTCCGACTGTTACTTGAGGCAGTGGCTTGAGCAGAGATGCAATAGTGGCCATCCCACCAGGTCCAACTCGCAGGATGAAGATTCCAGGCCAGAAGAGACACACAGAGATATGCTTTCAAACATTTGTTAACTTTATGTTTCACGCCTGTCCCTCCAGGCCCCACAAGGATAGTTCCAGCTGCCCTTGCACCCCTCCCCCTTTTCCTGGCCTTCCTGGTTACCCAGAGAGTGGTGAGAATGTGGTCTTCGCCACCACAGGGAATGGTTGAGGTGAATAATATCGATGCATTAAAGGGAAGGCTGGACAAGCGTACCCGGGAGAAGGGAATAGAGGGTTCTGCGGATAGTGTTAGATGGGGAAAGACGGGAGGAGGCTCGCGGGCAGCATAAACACCGGTACTGAGCTGTTGGGCCGAATGGCCTGTTTCTGTGCTGTACGCACTATGTAATTGTGATGGGGAGGGACTTTCTTTCTGGATGATCTAAGATGGCTCAAATGAGCTCGCTATCTTTGTGAATTAATGAATTAATGGTTGGATTAAGTTTAATATATTTTTCCAGTGGTCTTTAAGAGGAAATTCACAAGGTGTTAAGAAGATATATTTTCAATATTCGTGTTATTTGTGTTTCTGTCGTTTTACAATTGGTGTAAGGCACAAGGTAATGCTAAAAAGAAATTGGGTGTGTTTGTGCTTTCCACTGATCTTTCTCTATAATTTATACACTTTACTATCAGAGGGAAATTCTCTCGTAGTTTCTTAAGGAAAGGTTCTGAAAAGTTTATGCTCTCCTCCCCAAAGGTAACAAAGATAGGTTCTGGCACATGATGGTCCAAATGGCCTCTTTCAATGCTGCAAACATCTATGGTCCTGTGTAGCTTATATCCTACCTGTACTTCCTACACTAGTTATCTTTCTTACCATTTTACACTCCTTGGTCAAGAATAATCATGTTTCATATAGTATTTACCTAGCTCTATCTGCACTGATCATTAATAAAAAATAATTGGATTTATATACCTCCTTTCATATTGAAATTTCCCCACTGGTTCACAGAATAAATTACTTTGTGAAGACCATTCTGTGCCAGTACCCTCCCATAAGTTGAATGACTAGTTAGTCTGCTTTCGTTGGACTTGGTTGATGGAGGACACCAGGAGAACTCACAATACTTCTGGGAATAATACAATGGATTATTTAACATCTACCCAATCCTTGGTCTGTTTAATCTCAGGAAGTTGTGCTACAGGGTATTGGCGAGACCACACCTAGAGCACTGCGTAGAGTTTTGGTTTCTGTATTTAAGAAAGGATATACTTGCATTGGAGGCAGTTCAGAGTAGGTTCACTCGGTTGATTCCTGAGATGAAGAAAGGTTGCCATATGAAGAAAGGTTGAGTAGATTGGGCCTATACTCATTGGAGTTTAGAAGAATGAGAGGTGATCTTATTGAAACATATAAGGTTCTGAGGGGGCTTGACAAGGTGGATGCAGAGAGGATGTTTCCCCTCGTGGGGGAGACTAGAACTAAGGGACATAGGGGTCCACCCATTAAAACTGAGATGAGGAGGAATTTCTTCTCTCAGAGGGTTGTAAATCTGTGAAATTCTCTGCCCCCAGAGAGCTGTGGAGGCTGGATCATTGAATATATTTAAGATGGAGATAGACAGATTTTTGAGCGATCAGGGAGTAAAGGGTTATGGGGAGCGGGCGGGGAAGTGGAGCTGAGTCAATGATCAGATCAGCCATGATCTTATTGAATGGCGGAGCAGGCTCGAGGACCGTTTGGCCGACTCCTGCTCCTATTTCTTATGTTCTAATCTCACATCCTAAACATGGTACCTCCAACAATGCAGCACTCCCTCAGCGCTACACTGGTCTTAGAGTTTGGGTGCTCAAGTGGAGTTCTTACAATCCTCTAGTCTTCATCTTACCCAGCATTCATCCACAATATTTTTAGAAGAGTTAGTAAACACAACATTAACTTCTTCCTCGAGAGACCCAATCCAAATATTGGCAACTTAGAAAACATAGCATCAAATCTCAAGCCAAGCCTGAGGTTTGTTATTCTATATTTATTTTCTTTAGTGCTACATTCAGTTGTAAAAGTGGATTAGTAGTCTAGGTTTTATCTTGATTTCCCTTTGGCGCAGGGAAATGTCACACAGCAGTCCATGAAAGGGGCAAACTAGGCTGTGGTGAATCCCTGGGAGAGTCGTCATCATCATAGGCGGTGCTTCGAATGAAGATGACTTGCTTCCACGAGTTCACAGATGTTTCAATGAAGGACTCGATGTTCCAGTCCTGAACTCCAGTTGAGGGGGTGGAAGATGCCTGTGCATGGATTTTTTTTAACGTGGGTTGGCCGTTGCACACCAGCCATCACAGGGGCTTGACAGAGCTAGGTCTTGGTCCAGGGGCAAGGGTTGAACCAGGACGACTGGAGACCTGCTCTGCTGCACGGACCTAGTACTGGAATACAGAATCTCATGCCACACCACTGTGACTCATACCACTGTCAGATGGAGGAGCTTGTTACCCAGCTACATCAAGTTGTTGAGCAGGCAGCCCCCAGGACCCTTCTTGTCCCATTCTGTAACTCGATGGGGATTACCAGGAGACCGATGTTGTGATATTCACTCCTTCCTTTGAGGATATGCCTATCCTTTGCTCGACAGCCATTCCCGCCCCTCCTCCCAACTCCTGGGAATTTTCCATGGTGAATGATTATTAACATACTCGGAGGTTCTTATCTCCCTGCATCTGCCACATTGTCTATTTCTGTAAAGTATTAGCTAGGCTCCACTGGTAACGATCTCTTTCTGCAAATGATCAACGACAGTGCACCAGCGAGATGAGGCCCATTTCATGGGTTCACTGCCATTCTTTACAGTCTTGGAAATCAGCCCAAAAAACGGGATCATTACGAAATACCAGTACATTTAAAAGTTATTCTAAGTGTAAATGGTGGACAGAATAGTAAAGAAGCTGAGCAGGTTTCATAAATGGTCGAAGGAAAAGGCCTGAGCCAGCAACACCACAATATGTGCTCGAATCTCTGGAGTGGGAATTCAACCCATGACTCAGAGGCGAGAGCGCTCCCAGTAAGCAAGGCTGACAAGATCCAGTCCCTATTCCCATTGCACTAGACTGTGCCTTTGTTATTACACAGGGCCCAGGAGAGGCGAGGGCCCAGGGGCAGCACTGCCCAGCCCACACTGTGCGATATGTGTACGCACTAGGTCCGTGCAGCAGAGCTGGTCTCCAGTCATCCTGGTTAACCCTTGGCACTGGACCAATGCCGAGCTCTGTCAAGCCCGTGTGGTGGCTGGTGTGCAACGGTCACCCCACGTTAAAACAATCCACCCACAGGCATCTTCCACCCTTCAACGTGTAGTTCGGGATCCGGAATATTAGGTCCTTCATTGAAACACCTGTGAACTCATCCCTTTTTGGTGTGGAAGTGGATCATCCTTGGTATGGGGGACCGCCTCATACTACACTAATGCAGCCAACGATCAGTGCACATCGGCAACTTCCTGACCCACCGTCACATTTACACACAAAGGTCAGATCTCCACACTGCTTCCGTCTGACTCAATGATTCATCGGAATATCGAAGGACCATTCCATTCACTCACACCGATTCCTTTAATCACATTCTACTTTGTGACTCATTTCATGCAGTTGTCAAAATTGTTGAAATAATTTTATTTCATTTGTATCACGGCTGATGACCACAGGCAGAAAGGTGACTGTATCACACAAAGCCGCTCTGAAATCGTGCATCCGCCCTTTACAATCACGTGCAACGTCCCCACTGACACCTGGGAGTCCCTGGCCAAAGACCGCCCAAAGTGGAGGAAGTGCATCCGGGAGGGCGCTGAACACCTCGAGTCTCGTCGCCGAGAGCATGCAGAAACCAAGCGCAGGCAGCGGAAGGAGCGTGCGGCAAACCTGCCCACCCTCCCCTTCCCTCAACCACTGTCTGTCCCACCTGTGACAGGGTCTGTGGCTCTCGTATTGGGCTGTTCAGCCATCAAAGAACTCACTTTTAGAGTGGAAGCAAGTCTTCCTCGATTCCAAGGGATTGTCTATGATAACGATGATGCTTGTTCCCTGCTCCAGGAGGAAAGGTTTGAGTGTCAGCCTCCAACAATCGGGCATGGCAATCGCGATGCGTGACCAGCTAGTGCACGTTTCTTCCGATGCCGGCAGTATCGTGCCCGATAATTGATACGCTTGCAGCGCTGAGATGCATTAATGCTGGGAGGCTCGCACTACAGAAAGGCAGCCTGCTACTCTCAGGGGAAAGGGCAGGGTGTGGCAGCTGAAGTGTTCTCACAGAGCGCAGGCTCGATGGGCCCAGTGGCCTCCTTCTGTACTGTAACCATTCAATCATTCCATGATGCTTAAAGTGCAGCTGCATTCTGGCTGCAGTGTCTGGGGGAGAGAGTCTGACCGGGGAAAACAGAATTATGGCACAACACGGGACAGTGGGCTCCAAGGTTTTCCAACGCTGCACTGGAGGTCGTGGTGAAGGAGGTGGAGAGGAGGAGAGATCCTCGATCCACAACAACTCACCACCCAGTACCCTACCCCCTCACTCACCACCCAATACCCCACCCCCCTCACTTAGCTACACAATACCCCACCCCCTCACTCACCGACACGATATCCCACCCTCTCACTCACCTACACAATACCCCACCCCCTCACTCACCGACACGATATCCCACCCCCTCACTCACCACCCAATACCCCACCCCCTCACTCACCGACACGATATCCCACCCTCTCACTCACCTACACAATACCCCACCCTCTCACTCACCTACACAATACCCCACCCCCTCACTCACCACCCAATACCCCACCCCCTCACTCACCTACCCAATACCCCAGTCCCCTCACTCACCACCCAATACCCCACACACCCCCTCACTCACCTACCCAATACCCCACCCCCTCACTCACGTACCCTTATGTTCCTTTATAATTTCATTTCATCATTCCTCTTTGCCTTCCTAATTATTTTTGGACCCCTCCCTTGATCTCTTCACATTCTCCCTTATCGTGCGCTCCCCTGCTGCCCATGTATTTAATGAGTGCCTCCCTCTTTACCCTCAGTTGTTCCCTTATGGCTTTATTCATCCATGGAGTCTCATTAGTGGTTCGTTTGTTCTAAACACTAAGGGCTGGATTTTCGGTTAACTTGCGCCCCATTTAGTGCCTCGGCGGGGCACAAAAAGATGTTTCTGGGCCTGAAATGGGCGCAGAAGATTTAGCGCCCGGGCAGAAGTTCCACCGCTGGTTTTGCGGTGGTGCATAAACATAGCGCCCCGCCTGCTGTTTGGACCGTCCGGGTTACGACAATCGTCATGCAATGCCGCGCTCGCAACACGGCCGGAAGCTTTGGGCCTAACGCCCGATTTAACGTCCGCCCCAGTGCCCAACCAGAAAAACCAAGCAGTCCCAGTGTGCACCAGGGACAATCGGCGCCGCGTTTAACGGGACGTTGCAGAATCTGACTGACTGCCACGGTTGTGAGCAGAATGTTGCGTTAGTGCACACTTGCAATCTGAACTTTGATGTGAGTTTCTCGTTTGTTTTACGGTCAGTAAAAGAGTACAATGGGTGCCATGCTAGGTCTGACGCCACTCATGCTAGCTGCTATTGCCATTGCTTGCAACAGAATCTAAGAGGTCACAGACGTTTGGGGAGGAGTCCTTACTCCCCCACGGGTTTACAGGGAACATCAGTCCTACCTATACATTTCTGATATGCAGTGTGTTCGAAGGCTGTGCTTCAGAAAAGAATCTGCCTACAGGCAGAACCACAGCCTATCAGCGGCAACATTACTCAGGACGGAAACAGGCATTCTACAATTAGTTATGGAATGTGTAAAATACCGTGGCGATGGGGATTGGAGAGGAGGAGGCGGATGATAAGGAAGAGAAGTCTGGCGAGGAACACACACCACCACCACAACCAGAGGGGAGGCAGGGTTCAGATGCAGCCTTACGTGGCCAGCTCATCACTGAATGGTTTGTTTGAAGGTTGACCGGACAGTTAGAATGCTGCATCGCCTCTCTATTCCACCATGCTGACTATTCCCCCACTGACTCTGCAAAGGAGACACCAGGCAGTGATGGTTAAAGTGAAGGTAAAATCGAATGAACAGTGTAACATTATTAACCCCCCACAAAGCCCACAATGAGGTTACCAAGTAAACCAGGTGGAGGAACGGCAGAAAAAAGCACATGCACAAAATGGCGGCCTCCGTTAGCGGTGGAAGTTTAATTTCCGCACACACAGTTTGTGGTGCAATGTCGGGCTTAATGCCAACAGTCCACCGGGCTTCCTTTCGGCAGAAGTTCCTCGCTTTGTCACTAACGTTATCCTGGCGCTAACTTCTGCGCCCCACCACGAATTGCGCCCGGAAATCCGAAAACCCCAAATCCTCCCTGAGCCATGATCTTATTGAATGGCGGAGCAGGCTCGAGGGGCCGAATGGCTGACTCCTGCTTCGATCTCTTACGTTATTGTGTTCCTTTTAATGGAACATATTGTTCCTGCACTCTGTTGAGCACCATTTTAATTGTTTCCCATTGCTGTTCTACATCATTTTTGGCCAATATTGTTTTTCCCAAGTTCTATTCTCAGCCCCTCAAAATCAGCTTTTTTCCAATCTATTACTCTGGTTTTTGTCATACTTATGTCCTTCTCTATTATAATCTTAAAGTGTATTATATTCTGATCACTATTGCCGAGCTGTTCCCCTACTTCTGTCAGCATGACTTTGGTTTTATAAATGCTGCCCACGTATACGTGGATTGTGGCTGGAATCCTGGGCAGGGTTGCTGATGGACCGCCCTTGTCTTCCAGTGGCCATCCTCTAGTTTGTCGTGGTGCCACAAATGCAGATGCGACAGTGGACCACCACAGTGAAAGCATCATGGCTACTGCCAGGATACCGAACATTCACCTGCAGGTCGTGCACCAGCTGGATATTGAGGGAGTGGAATCCCTTTCGGTAGCGGTACAGCCCAGACCTGGCTTATGGCACCTACAAAGCAACTTGCGTGCGGTCAACGGCAAACTGCACCCCGGGGAGGCCTGTAGTCCTCGCGAGACCACGTACTCACTTTGTCTGCTGCTCTCTGGCCAGAGACAAGGAAACGTATTCCGTTCTCCCGGAATACAGAGCCTCAGCTACCCACTGCTCTATACCTCCTGCTCTAGCCAGCAGTTGTTCCTGCAGCAAATGGCGATTTCAGTGAGGACCTCCTTGGTAAAGCACAGAGGTCTGACACACTGATCTCGCTGAGGTTCAGGTAGGAGCATGATAGAATCACAGAACGGTTACAGCACGGGAGGCCATTGGGCCCGTCGAGCCCATGCCGGCTCTGTGCAGGAGCACCTCAGCCAGTCCCCCTCCCCTGCCCTCTCCCCGTAGCCCTGCAAACGTTTTGTCTTTCATTGCTCCCTGAACACCCTGCACCTCTCCCCCTCCTCATAGAATCATCGAATAGTACAGCACAGAAAGAGGCCATTCAGCCCATCGAGTCTGCACCGACCCTTTCAAAGAGCAATCCAGCCAGTCCCCCTCCCCCGCTCTTTCCCCATATCCCTGATTTTTTTTGTCCTTCAGATACTTATCTAACTCCCTTTTGGAGCCGCGATTGAGTCTGCCTCCACCACCCTCTCAGGCAGCGCATTCCAGATCCTAACCACTCGCTGCGTGAAAAAGTTTTTCCTCGTGTCGCCTTTGGTTCTTCTGCCAATCGCCTTAAATCTGTGTCCTCTGGTTCCCGACCCTTCCACCAATGGGAACAGTTTCTCTCTCTATCTACTCTGACCAGACCCCTCATGATTTTGAACACCTCGATCAAATCTCCTCTCAACCTTCTCTGCTCCAAGGAGAACAACCCCAGCTCCTCCCGTCTATCCACGTAACTGAAGTCCCTCATCCCTGGTACCACTCCAGTAAATCTCCTCTGCTCCCTCTCGAAAGGCCTTCACATCCTTCCTACAGTGCGGGGCCCAGAATTGGACACAATACTCCAGTTGAGGCTGAACCAGTGTTTTATACAGGTCCATCATAACTCCCTTGCTTTTGTACTCTGTACCTCTATTTATGAAGCCCAGGATCCCGTAAGCTTTAACCACTTTCTCAACCTGCCCTGCCCCCTTCAGTGATTTGTGTACATATACCCTCCGGTACATATACCCCCCGGTACATACACCCCCCGGTACATATACCTCCCGGTACATATACCCCCCGGTACATACACCCCCCGGTACATATACCCCCGGTACATACACCCCCCGGTACATACACCCCCCGGTACATACACCCCCCGGTACATATACCCCCCGGTACATACACCCCCCGGTACATATACCCCCGGTACTTCCCCCCCCCGGTACATATACCCCCGGTACATACACCCCCCGGTACATACACCCCCCGGTACATACACCCCCCGGTACATACACCCCCCGGTACATACACCCACCGGTACATACACCCCCTGGTACATATACCCCCGGTACATACACCCCCCGGTACATACACCCCCCGGTACATACACCCCCCGGTACATACACCCCCCGGTACATACATCCCCCGGTACATACACCCCCCGGTACATATACCCCCCTTTAGGATTGCCCCTTTAGTTTATATTGCCTCTCCTCGTTCTTTCTACCAAAATGTATCACTTCACACTTTTCTGCGTTAAATTCCATCTGCCCCGTGCCCGCCCATCCCACCAGCCTGTCTGTGTCTTCCTGAAGTCTATCACTACCCTCCTCACTGTTCACTATACTTCCAACTTTTGTCTCATCTGCAAATTTCAAAATTGTGCTCTGTACACCCACATCCAAGTCATTAATATATATCAGGAAAAGCAGTGGTCCCAGTACCGACCCTGGGGAACACCACTGTATACCTTCCTCCGAATCCTGCCTCTGCCAGCAGCTCATGCCCCTGTGTGCCGCCTCTGGACTCATTCTCAGAGTGGAAGCAAGTCTTCCTCGATTCCGAGGGACTGCCTATGATAGAAAATAGGTGCAGGAGTAGGCCATTCGGCCCTTCGAGCCTGCACCACCATTCAATAAGATCATGTCTGATCATTCCCTCAGTTCCCCTTTCCTGCTTTCTCTCCATACCCCTTGATCCCTTTAGTCATAAGGGCCACATCTAACTCCCTCTTGAATATATCCAATGAACTGGCCTCAACAACTCTCTGTGGTAGAGAATTCCACAGGTTAACAACTCTCTGAGTGAAGAAATTTCTCCTCATCTCGGTCCTAAATGGCTTACCCCTTATCCTTAGACTGTGACCCCTGGTTCTGGACTTCCCCAACATTGGGAACATTCTTCCTGCACCGAACCTGTCCAGACCCATCAGAATTTTATATGTTTCTATGAGATCCCCTCTCATCCTTCTAAACTCCAGTGAATAAAGGCCCAGTTGATCCAGTCTCTCCTCATATGTCAGTCCTGCCATCCCGGGAATCAGTCTGGTGAACCTTCGCTGCACTCCCTCAATAGCAAGAATGTCCTTCCTCAGATTAGGAGACCAAAACTGAACACAATATTCCAGGTGAGGCCTCACCAAGGCCCTGTACAACTGCAGTATGACCTCCTTGCTCCTATACTCAAATCTCCTAGCTATGAAGGTCAACATGTCATTTGCCTTCTTCACCGACTGATGTACCTGCATGCCAACCTTCAATGACTGATGTACCATGACACCCAGGTCTCGTTGCACCTCCCCTTTTCCTAATCTGCCGCCATTCAGATAATATTCTGTCTTCATGTTTTTGCCCCCAAAGTGGATAACCTCACATTTATCCACATTATACTGCATCTGCCATGCATTTGCCCACTCACCTAACCTGTCCAAGTCACCCTGCAGCCTCTTAGCGTCCCCCTCACAGCTCACACCGCCACCCAGCTTAGTGTCATCTGCAAACTTGGAGATATTACATTCAATTCCTTCATCTAAATCATTGATGTATATTGTAAATAGCTGGGGTCCCAGCACTGAGCCCTGCGGCACCCCACTAGTCACTGCCTGCCATTCTGAAAAGGACCCGTTCATCCCGACTCTCTGCTTCCTGTCTGCCAACCAGTTCTCTATCCACGTCAGTACATTACTCCCAATACCATGTGCTTTAATTTTGCACACTAATCTCTTGTGTGGGACCTTGTCAAAAGCCTTTTGAAAGTCCAAATACACCACATCCACTGGTTCTCCCTTGTCCACTCTACCAGTTACAACCTCAAAAAATTCCAGAAGATTTGTCAAGCACGATTTCCCTTTCATGATGATCAGCTGGCATTGCGGGTCCCGCCTCACCAGGCCCCACCTCACCGAGCCCCGCCTCACCAGGTCCCGCCTCACCAAGCCCCACCTCACCGAACCCCGCCTCACCAGGTCCCGCCTCACCAAGCCCCACCTCACCGAGCCCCGCCTCACCAGGCCCCACCTCACCGAACCCCACCTCACCGAGCCCCACCTCACCAGGCCCCGCCTCACCAGGTCCCGCCTCACCAAGCCCCACCTCACCGAGCCCCGCCTCACCAGGCCCCACCTCACCGAACCCCGCCTCACCGAGCCCCGCCTCACCGAGCCCCACCTCACCGAACCCCGCCTCACCGAGCCCCACCTCACCGAACCCCGCCTCACCGAGCCCCACCTCACCGAACCCCGCCTCACCGAGCCCCACCTCACCGAACCCCGCCTCACCGAGCCCCACCTCACCGAACCCCGCCTCACCAGGCCCCACCTCACCGAACCCCGCCTCACCGAGCCCCACCTCACCGAACCCCGCCTCACCAGGCCCCACCTCACCGAACCCCGCCTCACCGAGCCCCACCTCACCGAGCCCCACCTCACCGAACCCCGCCTCACCAGGCCCCACCTCACCGAACCCCGCCTCACCGAGCCCCACCTCACCGAGCCCCACCTCACCGAGCCCCACCTCACCGAACCCCGCCTCACCAGGCCCCACCTCAACGAACCCCGCCTCACCAGGCCCCACCTCACCGAACCCCGCCTCACCGAGTCCCGCCTCACCGAGTCCCACCTACCAGGCCCCACCTCACCGAACCCCGCCTCACCGAGTCCCACCTCACCGAACCCCGCCTCACCAGGCCCCGCCTCAACGAACCCCGCCTCACCAGGCCCCACCTCAACGAACCCCGCCTCACCAGGCCCCACCTCACCGAGTCCCGCCTCACCAGGCCCCACCTCACCGAACCCCGCCTCACCAGGCCCCACCTCACCGAGCCCCACCTCACCGAGCCCCGCCTCACCGAGTCCCACCTCACCGAACCCCGCCTCACCGAGCCCCACCTCACCGAACCCCGCCTCACCGAGTCCCGCCTCACCGAGCCCCACCTCACCGAACCCCACCTCACCGAGTCCCACCTCACCGAACCCCGCCTCACCGAGCCCCACCTCACCGAACCCCGCCTCACCGAGCCCCGCCTCACCGAGCCCCACCTCACCGAGCCCCGCCTCACCGAGCCCCGCCTCACCGAGCCCCACCTCACCGAGCCCCGCCTCACCAGGCCCCACCTCACCGAGCCCCGCCTCACCGAGCCCCGCCTCACCGAGCCCCGCCTCACCGAGCCCCGCCTCACCGAGCCCCACCTCACCGAGCCCCGCCTCACCGAACCCCGCCTCACCGAACCCCGCCTCACCGAACCCCGCCTCACCGAGCCCCGCCTCACCAGGCCCCACCTCACCGAGCCCCACCTCACCAGGCCCCACCTCACCGAACCCCGCCTCACAGAGCCCCGCCTCACTGAGCCCCGCCTCACCAGGCCCCGCCTCACCAGGCCCCGCCTCACCGGGCCCCACCTCACAGAGCCCCGCCTCACTGAGCCCCGCCTCACCAGGCCCCGCCTCACCGGACCCTGCCCCCGCCTCACCAGGCCCCGCCTCACCAGGCCCCGCCTCACCGAACCCCGCCTCACAGAGCCCCGCCTCACCAGGCCCCGCCTCACCGGGCCGCCCTCTGCACCTGGCCATCTGCTGAAGACATCGTGCTGCACCCTGCCGCCTCCGTGCATACAAACGCCAACACATGATTGTCACAAATGAAACTCATTTTTATTGACAGAAAACACCAGTGTGCTGTAAAGGAGCACGAAAGGGCTCCATCATCCACAGAAAACAATCATTGAAACTAGTGCCCTTGCAACATTATCACCCACATCCACGTGCAACTATTCACATTACTTCATCATGGAACAAGGACAGCATCTCTGGTCAGCATCACACAATTCTGTAATGGCTCATCCACGGGGCATTATTCACACTTGTTCATATTTGAGCAAGGTCACCATCTCTGGCCACTAGCACACACATATTTAACAGCTCTTTTTGAGTGCTTTCCCACCCCTTCCCTTCTCCCCCTCCCAGGCATACTGCTCTTCCTCAATGGGGTCTCAGTGCCTGCAGCATAGCTGGTAGAAGGACGTTCCGCACCAGCTCGGGCCCAGGAAGGCCCGGCTCCGGACTGCATCACCTCAGCATGGGCGGCAGCGCTCTGTGGTGGATGGGTTGCAGAGTGCGGCAGAGGCAAGGGCGGAATGATGTCATCCTGAGAGAGGACATCACCTTCCAACAGGCCCGACATGGAGCTGCTCCCCCGGGGCAGGGCCGCAGCATCGGGAGCTAACTGGGTGAGCAACGATTGCTGCCATGTAACTGTTCGGCCACTTCAGTGAGCAGCACGAGCTGGTGCAGGAGGGCGACGGCAGCAAAGAGTGACGTCATCAAGGTCCAGGTCGGTGATTGGAGCGTGGGCAGGTACAGCAGTAGCAGTGAGAGACTGTGGAGGGAGTTCAGGGCCAGGGGCCCAGGGGCAGCATGGACCAGCCCACACTGCGATATGTGTGGGCACTGGGTCCGTGCAGTAGAACAGGTCTCCAGTTGTCCTGGTTAACCCTTGCCACTGGACCAAGACCTCGCTCTGTCAAGCCCGTGTGGTGGCTGGTGTGCAACGGTCACCCCACGTTAAAAAAATCCACACACAGGCATCTTCCACCCTTCAACATGTAGTTCGGGATCTGGAATATTAGGTCCTTCATTGAAACACCTGGGAACTCATCCCTTTTTGGTGTGGAAGCAAGTCATTCTCGCTTCGAGGGACTGCCTATGATGATGATGATGAGACACAATGGCAGCATTCAGTGCCCACGTGGATTCACATTGGCTCTGCATCAGGGCAGACTGTGACTGCAGCACACCTCGGAGCTGATTGATGTCACCACTTACAGTCTGCAGGTCTACCATAGCGCCGGCCTGGTGCTCAATGGCTACTGCCATGTCAGCCATAGCCCGTGCCACCATGTCTATGAAAGGGAAATGGTTTTATGAAGGGGAAATCATGTTTAACAAATTTGCTGGGGTTCTTTGAGGATGTACTGAGCAGGGTGGATAAGGGGGAACCAGTGGGTGTGGTGTATTTGGATTTCCAGAAGGCATTTGACAAGGTGCCACATAAAAGGTTACTGCACAAGATAAAAGTTCACGGGGTTGGGACTAATATATTATCATGGATAGAGGATTGGCTAACTAACAGAAAACAGGGAGTTGGGATAGATTTTCCGGTTAGCAATCAGTAACTAGTGGGGTGCCGCAGGGATCAGTGCTGGGGCCTCAACTATTTACAATCTATATTAATGACTTGGATGAAGGGACCGAGTGTAATGTAGACAAGTTTGCTGACAATACAAAGATGGTTGGAAAAGCAAATTGTGAGGAGGACACAAAAAATCTGCAAAGGGATATAGACAGGCTAAGTGAGTGGGTTAAAAGTTCGCAGATGGAGTATAATGTGGGAAAATGTGAGGTTATCCACTTTGGCAGAAAAAATAGAAAAGCAAATTATAATTTAAATGGTGAAATATTGCAAAGTGCTGCAGTACAGAGGGACCTGGGGGGCCTTGTGCATGAAACACAAAGAGTTAGTATGCAGGTACAGCAAGTGATCAGGAAGGCAAATGGAATGTTGGCCTTTATTGCAAGGGGGATAGAGTATAAAAGCAGAGAAGTCCTGCTACAACTGTACAGGGTATTGGTGAGGCCACACCTGGAGTACTGCGTACAGTTTTGGTCTCCGTATTTAAGGATATACTTGCATTGGAGGCGGTTCAGAGAAGGTTCACTCGGTTGATTCCGGAGATGAGGGGGTTGTCTTATGAAGGAGTAGGTTGGGCCGATACAGATTGGAGTTCAGAAGAATGAGAGGTGATCTTATCGAAACATATAAGATAATGAGGGGACTCGACAAGGTGGATGCAGAGAGGATATTTCCACTCATAGGGGAAACTAAAACTAGGGGACATAGTCTCAGAATCAGGGGCCGCCCATTTAAAACTGAGATGAGGAGGAATTTCTTCTCTCAGAGGGTTGTAAATCTGTGGAATTCTCTGCCCCAGAGAGCTGTGGAGGCTGGGTCATTGAATATATTTAAGGCGGAGATAGACAGAATTTTGAGCGATAAGGCAGTAAAGGATTATGGGGAGCGGGCGGGGAAGTGGAGTTGAGTCCATGATCGGATCAGTCATGATCTTATTGTATGACGGAGCAGGCTCGAGGGGCCAAATGGCCGACTCCTGCTCCTATTTCTTATGTTCTTGTGAAGCATCCAACATCAGTTGGTATCTACAAGGATGGGCTCGATGGGCCGCTGAGACACAAATGCAATCATTGAGGTGGCCTCCCCCGCACTCAAAGCGAGTGCATCGAGACTATGGGACACCCTGGACAAACCACCCAGCCTAAGCACTGTGCATCGCAATGTCTGTCGATCGAGATCCTCGAACTCAGCCTCATCATCACAGTGCTGAGCATCACTCAGGCGCACTCACCCTCCGGGGAGCTCCTCCCCCGGGGAGCTGTCCCCCCGATCTCCCATCCCCCCCTCCCCCCCCGGGGAGCTGTCCCCCCGATCTCCCCTCCCCAGGGAGCTGTCCCCCTGATCTCCCCCTCCCCCCCTCCCCCCCGGGGAGCTGTCCCCCCGATCTCCCCTTCCCCCCTCCCCCCCGGGGAGCTGTCCCCCCGATCTCCCCTCCCCCCCTCCCCCCCGGGCAGCTGCCCCCCGATCTCCCCTTCCCCCCTCCTCCCCCGGGGAGCTGTCCCCCCGATCTCCCCTTCCCCCCTCCCCCCCGGGGAGCTGTCCCCCCGATCTCCCCTCCCCCCCTCCCCCCCGGGGAGCTGTCCCCCGATCTCCCCTTCCCCCTCCCCCCCGGGGAGCTGTCCCCCGATCTCCCCTTCCCCCCTCCCCCCCGGGGAGCTGTCCCCTCGATCTCCCCTCCCCCCTCCCCCCCGGGGAGCTGTCCCCCCGATCTCCCCTCCCCCCTCCCCCCCGGGGAGCTGTCCCCCCGATCTCCCCTCCCCCCTCCCCCCCGGGGAGCTGTCCTCTGATCTCCCCTCCCCCGGGAAACTGTACCTCGGATCTCCCCCTCCCCGGGGAGCTGTCCCCCCGATCTCCCCTCCCCCCTCCCCCCCCGGGGAGCTGTCCTCTGATCTCCCCTCACCCGGGGAGCTGTCCCCCTGATCTCCCCTCCCCCCCGGGGAACTGTACCTCTGATCTCCGCCTCCCCGGGGAGCTGTCCCCCTGATCTACCCCTCCCCCCCTCCCCCCCGGGGAGCTGTCCCCTGATCTCCCATCCCCCTGGAGACCTGTACCTCCGATCGCCCCCTCCCCTGGGAGCTGTCCCCCCGATCTCCCCCTCCCCGGGGCGCTGACCCCTGATCTCCCCTCCCCGGCCCCCCGGGGAACTGTCCCCCTGATCTCCCCCTCCCCCCGGGGAACTGTACCTCCGATCTCCCCCTCCCCCCCCGGGGAGCTGTCCCCCTGATCTCCCCTCCCCCGGGGAACTGTACCTCCGATCTCCCCCTCCCCCCTCCCCCAAGAGCTGTCCCCCCGATCTCCCCTCCCCCGGGGAACTGTACCCCCGATCTCCCCCTCCCCTGGGAGCTGTCCCCCCGATCTCCCCGTCCCCGGGGAGCTGTACCCCCGATCTCCCCTCCCCGGGGAGCTGTCCCCCCGATCTCCCCGTCCCCGGGGAGCTGTACCCCCGATCTCCCCCTCCCCTGGGAGCTGTCCCCCCGATCTCCCCGTCCCCGGGGAGCTGTACCCCCGATCTCCCCCTCCCCTGGGAGCTGTCCCCCCGATCGCCCCATCCCCGGGGAGCTGACCCCTGATCTCCCCTCCCCCGGGGAACTGTACCTCCGATCTCCCCCTCCCCCCTCCCCCAAGAGCTGTCCCCCTGATCTCCCCTCCCCCGGGGAACTGTACCCCCGATCTCCCCCTCCCCTGGGAGCTGTCCCCCCGATCTCCCCGTCCCCGGGGAGCTGTACCCCCGATCTCCCCTCCCCGGGGAGCTGTCCCCCCGATCTCCCCTCCCCCGGGGAGCTGACCCCTGATCTCCCCTCCCCCGGGGAGCTGACCCCTGATATACCCTCCCCCGGGGAGCTGGCCCCCTGATCTCCCCTCCCCCTGGGAGCTGGCCCCTGATATCCCCTCCCCCTGGGAGCTGGCCCCCTGATCTCCCCTCCCCCTGGGAGCTGGCCCCCTGATCTCCCCCTCCCCCATGGTGTTGCGGCAGGCCACTGGGTCTGTCGGAGGGAGGGGCAGTGTCGAGGAGGAACGGTGACTCGAGGGAAGCCCACCAGTCGGAGGGACAGTGTCGAGGAGGAACGGTGACTCGAGGGAGGCCCACCAGTCGGAGGGACAGTGTCGAGTAGGAACGGTCACTCGAGGGAAGCCCACCAGTCGGAGGGACAGTGTCGAGTAGGAACGGTGACTCGAGGGAGGCCCACCAGTCGGAGGGAGAGACAGTGTCGAGGAGGAACGGTGACTCGAGGGAGGCCCACCAGTCGGAGGGAGAGACAGTGTCGAGGAGGAACGGTGACTCGAGGGAAGCCCACCAGTCGGAGGGACAGTGTCGAGGAGGAACGGTGACTCGAGGGAGGACCACCAGTCGGAGGGAGAGACAGTGTCGAGGAGGAACGGTGACTCGAGGTAAGCCCACCAGTCGGAGGGAGAGACAGTGTCGAGGAGGAACAGTGACTCGAGGGAGGACCACCAGTCGGAGGGAGGGACAGTGTCGAGGAGGAACGGTGACTCGAGGGAGGCCCACCAGTTGGAGGGACAGTGTCGAGGAGGAACGGTGACTCGAGGGAAGCCCACCAGTCGGAGGGAGGGACAGTGTCGAGGAGGAACGGTGACTCGAGGGAAGCCCACCAGTCGGAGGGAGGGACAGTGTCGAGGAGGAACGGTGACTCGAGGGAGGCCCACCAGTCAGAGGGAGGGACAGTGTCGAGGAGGAACGGTGACTCGAGGGAGGACCACCAGTCGGAGGGAGGGACAGTGTCGAGGAGGAACGGTGACTCGAGGGAGGACCACCAGTCGGAGGGAGGGACAGTGTCGAGGAGGAACGGTGACTCGAGGGAGGACCACCAGTCGGAGGGACAGTGTCGAGGAGGCACGGTGACTCGAGGGAGGACCACCAGTCGGAGGGAGGGACAGTGTCGAGGAGGAACGGTGACTCGAGGGAGGCCCACCAGTCGGAGGGAGGGACAGTGTCGAGGAGGAACGGTGACTCGAGGGAGGACCAGCCGGTGCAGCTGCAGCGGGGAGAGAAAGCAAAAAAGAAGTAAAAAGAAATCGAAGTGTGACGTCACAGCCAAGGGGGTAAGTGATTGGCTGGTGATTGGTGAGTAGTTTTTCTACTTTTTCTTTTCCTTCATCAGTAAGAAACCTTTGGCATTGTTGCCAAATTAAATTAATTTAAGGCTTAAGTCATGGCAGGAGAGCCCAGACACCTGTCATACTCCTCCTGTGCTATCTGGGAAGCCAGGGACGCTTCCGATGTCCCTGACAACCACATGTGTGGGAAGTGTATCTAGCTGCAGCTCGTGACAGACCGCATAGCTGTACTGGAGCTGCGCATGGATTTACTCTGGAGCATCCGCGATGCTGAGGATGTCGTGAATAGCATATTTAGTGAGTTGGTCACACCGCAGGTAAAGGAATGGGTGACCATCAGGCAGATAAGGAAAGGGTGACCATCAGGCAGAGCAGTGGAAGGAAGGTAGTGCAGGGGTCCCCTGCGGTCACCCCCTCCAAAACAGATACACTGCTTTGAGTACTGTTGAGCGGGATGACTCATCAGGGGAGGGCAGCAGCAGCCAAGTTCATGGCACCGTGGCTGGTTCTGCTGCACAGGAGGGCAGGAAAAAGAGCGGGAGAGCGATAGTGATAGGGGATTCAATTGTAAGGGGAATAGATAGGCGTTTCTGCGGCCGCAATCGAGACTCCAGGATGGTATGTTGCCTCCCTGGTGCAAGGGTCAAGGATGTCTCGGAGCGGGTGCAGGACATTTTGGAAGGAGAGGGTGAACAGCCAGTTGTCATGGTGCATATAGGTACTAACAATACAGGTAAAAACCAGGATGATGTCCTACAAGACAAATTTAGGGAGCTAGGAGTTAAATTAAAAAGTCGGACCTCAAAGGTAGTAATCTCAGGATTGCTACCAGTGCCACGTGCTAGTCAGAATAGGAATTGCAGGAGAGCTAAGATGAATACGTGGCTTGAGGAGTGGTGCAGAAGGGAGGGATTCAAATTCCTGGGAAATTGGAACTGGTTCTAGGGGAGGTGGGACCAGTACAAACCGGATGGTCTGCACTTGGGCAGGACCGGAACCAATGTCCGAGGGGGAGTGTTTGCTAGTGCTGTTGGGGAGGGCTTAAACTAATATGGCAGGGTGATGGGAACCTATGCAGGGAGACAGAGGGAAGTAACATGGGGGCAGAAGCAAAAGATAGAAAGAAAAAAAGTAAAAGTGGAGGGCAGAGAAACCCAAGGCAAAAAGCAAAAAGGGCCACATTACAGCAAAATTCTAAAGGGGCAAAGTGTGTTAAAATGACAAGCCTGAAGGCTCTGTGCCTCAATGCGAGGAGTATTCATAATAAGGTGGACAAATTAACTGCGCAGGCAGCAATTAACGAATATGATATAATTGGCATCACGGAGACATGGCTCCAGGGTGACCAAGGCTGGGAACTCAACATCCAGGGGTATTCAACATTCAGGAAGGATAGACAGAAAGGAAAAGGAGGTGGGGTGGTGTTGCTGGTTAAAGAGGAAATTAATGCAATAGTAAGGAAGGACATTAGCCTGGATGATGTGGAATCGGTATGGGTGGAGCTGCGGAACACCAAAGGACAGAAAACGCTAGTGGGAGTTGTGTACAGACCACCAAACAGTAGTAGTGAGATTGGGGACAGCAACAAACAAGAAATTAGGAATGTGTGCAATAAAGGTACAGCAGTTATCATGGGCGACTTTAATCTACATATAGATTGGGCGAACCAAACTGGTAGCAATACGGTGGAGGAGGATTTCCTGGAGTGTATTAGGGATGGTTTTCAAGACCAATATGTCGAGGAACCAACTAGAGGGCTGGCCATCTTAGACTGGGTGATGTGTAATGGGAAAGGACTAATTAGCAATCTTGTTGTGAGAGGCCCCTTGGGGAAGAGTGACCATAATATGGTAGAATTCTTTATTAAGATGGAGAGTGACACAGTTAATTCAAAGACTAGGGTCCTGAAATTAAGGAAAGGTAACTTCAATGGTCTGAGATGTAAATTGGCTAGAATAGACTGGCGAATGATACTTAAAAGGATGACGGTGGATAGGCAATGGCAAACATTTAAAGATCACATGCATGAACTTCAACAACTGTACATCCCTGTCTGGAGTAAAAAATAAAACGGGGAAGGTGGCTCAACTGTGGATAACAAGGGAAATTAAGGATAGTGTTAAATCCAAGGAAGGGGCATATAAATTGGCCAGAAAAAGCAGCAAACCTGAGGACTGGGAGAATTTTAGAATTCAGCAGAGGAGGACAAAGGATTTAATTAGGAGGGGGAAAATAGAGTATGAGAGGAAGTTTGCTGGGAACATAAAAACTGACTGCAAAAGCTTCTATACATATGTGAAGAGAAAAAGATTAGTGAAGACAAACATAGGTCCCTTGCAGTCAGAATCAGGTGAATTTATAATGGGGAACAAAGAATGGCAGACCAATTGAACAAATACTTTGGTTCTGTCTTTACGAAGGAAGACACAAATAACCTTTCGGAAATACTAGGGGACCGAGGGTCTAGTGAGAAGGAGGAACTGAAGGAAATCCTTATTAGTCGGGAAATTGTGTTAGGGAAATTGATGGGATTGAAGACCAATAAATCGCCAGGGCCTGATAGTCTGCATCCCAGAGTACTTAAGGAAGTGGCCCTAGAAATAGTGGATGCATTGGTGATCATTTTCCAACAGTCAATCGATTCTGGATTAGTTTCTATGGACTGGAGGGTAGCTAATATAACACCACTTTTTAAAAAAGGAGGGAGAGAGAAAACGGGTAATTATAGACCGGTTAGCCTGACATCGGTAGTGGGGGAAAAGTTGGAATCAATTATTAAAGATGAAATAGCAGCGCATTTGGAAAGCAGGGACAGGATCGGTCCAAGTCAGCATGGATTTATGAAAGGGAAATCATGCTTGACACATCTGGAATTTTTTGAGAATGTAACTAGCAGTGTGGACAAGGGAGAACCAGTGGATGTGGTGTATTTGGACTTTCAAAAGGCTTTTGACAAGGTTCCACACAAGAGATTGGTGTGCAAAATCAAAGCGCATGGTATTGTGGGTAATATACTGACATGGATAGAGAACTGGTTGGCAGACAGGAAGCAGAGAGTCGGGATAAACGGGTCCTTTTCAGAATGGCAGGCAGTGACTAGTGGGGTGCCACAGGGTTCAGTGCTGGGACCCCAGCTATTTACAATATACATTAACGATTTAGATGAAGGAATTGAGTGTAGTATCACCAAGTTTGCAGATTACACTAAACTGGGTGGCAGTGTGAGCTGTGAGGGGGACGCTAAGAGGCTGCAGGGTGACTTGGATAGGTTAGGTGAGTGGGCAAATGTGAGGTTATCCACTTTGGGGGCAAAAACATAAAGGCAGAATATTATCTGAATGGCGGCAGATTAGGAAAAGAGGAGGTGCAATGAGACCTGGGTGTCATGGTTCATCAGTCATTGAAGGTTGGCATGCAGGTACAGCAGGCTGTGAAGAAGGCCAATGGTATGTTGGCCTTCATAGCTAGAGGATTTGAGTATAGGAGCAGGGATGTCTTACTGCAGTTGTACAGGGCCTTGGTGAGGCGTCATCTGGAATATTGTGTTCAGTTTTGGTCTCCTAATCTGAGGAAGGAAGTTCTTGCTATTGAGAGAGTGCAGCGAAGGTTCACCAGACTGATTCCCGGGATGGCAGGACTGACATATGAGGAGAGACTGGATCGACTGGGCCTGTATTCACTGGAGTTTAGAAGGATGAGAGGGGATCTCATAGAAACGTATAAAATTTTGACGGGACTGGACAGGTTAGATGCAGAAAGAATGTTCCCAATGTTGGGGAAGTCCAGAACCAGGGGACACAGTCTTAGGATAAGGGGTAGGCCATTTAGGACTGAGATGAGGAGAAACTTCTTCATTCAGAGAGTTGTTAACCTGTGGAATTCCCTGCCGCAGAGAGTTGTTGATGACAGTTCATTGGATATATTCAAGAGGGAGTTAGATATGGCCCTTACGGCTAAAGGGATCAAGGGGTATGGAGAGAAAGCAGGAACGGGGTACTGAGGGAATGATCAGCCACGAATGGCCTACTCCTGCATCTATTTGCTATGTTTCTATGTCCCAGAGTATCCCCCACCTCCATCTCCTCGACCTCGCCTTCCAACAGAAAGCTGCTGGCCCTGCTCTCTGAGGTCGTTGGCTCCTCGGTCACGTCCATCGAGGTGTCCTCCCCCTCCACCTCCTCCTCCCCCCGCACTGCCCCCTGTGGTGGAAGGCTGATGTACAGCCCCCCTGGCCGTCTGAGTCATCATCTGAACACACAGAGCCAGTGAAGGGGAGTGGGCAGGACCGGGAATGGCCCAGGGAAACACCGGTCTCATGGACAGTGGTGGAGGATTGTGGTGCCAGGGCTGAGTGTCCTGAGGGGGCTCGGCCTCACCCACCGACACCGCACCAACTTGTGCCCATCAGGGCCGAGACACGTTCCTCCAACGGAATGAGGTCCTGGAGATCAGAGTCCCCTCCTCTGGTCCGCATCTGCTCCCTGCGGTGGTGGGCGAGTTTGGAGAGTCTTCACAGTTCGATGTAACTTCCCTTCGCAGTGTGGACTTGCTGTGGCAATCCTTGAATTTGGGGACAGGATCTAACAGTAATGGGGAGGCTACTGTCTTCCAGACGTAGATGAAGACTGAGGAGTTAACAACATCCGGAGTGGCTCTGCAGAACTGAGTAGCAAGGTTAACAGTGCATGCAGGCCCTTGCAGTGGGTGAGGCTGCAAATGGGACCCTTGCATCTGGCCTCTCCCATGTCGAGCATGGATTCCAAGATATTACATTGAGCAGAGCGAGCACAGTGAACTCAGAGCTTACATGGTGAGGGTTTAAAGTTAAGGTCCTCACCCGCACCAGCCACATCATGTCCTTCCACTTTTGTAGGCACTGAGTGGCTGACCTGGTCACCGTGTCCATTGCAGGAAGGTGTGAGATTTCCTTCCATAGGCCTCTGTCAGTGGTCCTGCCGCCTCTCCAGGGCATCGAGTGCCTCGAGTGCGATGTCCGGGAACCAGCGGGGTCTGCTGTGCTCACGGTCTGAGTGCGTACGCAGGAAGCGAATATACCGACGGGGCATTGAGGCACCCAATCAATGTCTCAATTCAATCCGGGTGGCCCCACTCTGTCCATGGTGAGTCTCCGAGTGATGCCTAATGCCCGGATGTTGAGCCCACACCTAATGGCTCACTTAGCACAGCAGAGTGCCTCTGGGTAAGTGTGCAACTCCATGATTTTACGCTGCTATCCACTCTTTAGGCGTCAACACTGAATCTCGTGTTCGGCAAGTGTTCCTGAAGCCAAGCGTTAAACATTTCTCTCAGGCGCTGACAACGATTCAAAAACGGCGGTTCCGAATTTCGACCCCAAACTTTTTCCGCTGGTGGGGGATTCTCGGACAAGGGGATATAACCTGAAAAATCTGAGCCAGGCCATTCAGGAGAGAAGTTAGGAAACACTTCTTCACACAAAGGGTGGGTGCAGTGTGGAACTCTCTCCCACAAAATACAATGGATGTGAGCTCAATTAATCATTTTAAATCTGAGATCGGCAGCCTTTTGGGTATCAAGGGATATGGAGTCTGTCATGTATCTTACATTATTATATATAACTGTATCCCAACATGCTATACATGACTGTAATAAGATATGACCTGTAACCACCAGCATACCTTACCACCAGGGGTGCACTTGCAAGAGACAGGTATATCAGGACAGGTCTCAGGCAAGTGCAGCATTCCAAAGCTGTGAAATAAAGGGGGAGATGGAATGAGATAGGGGACAAAGTGTTTGTACTAAACTATGGCAGGGGTCCCAAATGGCTTGCAGGGACAGTAACGGGCAAGGAAGGAAACAGGCTACTGGTAATACAAATGGACAATGGCAAAACCTGCCAGAGGCATGTAGACCAAGTCAAAAGCAGATTTACCAACAACACTGCGGAACCAGAGGCAGACTACAATGTGGAACTCGCACCACACCTGGTGGACAGACAGAGGGAACAACCTGAGGAAAGGGCAATCCCAACAGACAGCCCAGGCGAGTCAACAATAATCACACCAATCGAAACAGACAGCCCAGGCGAGATACCAGCAACCACACCCAAAGAAAAACAGACACCAAGGCAAACAACTGAACCACAACTCAGACGCTCCACGCAAGAGCGTAGACCACCTGAGAGACTGAACCTATAAAGACAATAAGACCTTGGGGGAGGGTGATGTCATGTATCTTACATTATTATATATAACTGTATCCTAACATGCTATACATGACTGTAATAAGATATGACCTGTAACCACCAGCATACCTTACCACCAGGGGTGCACTTGCAAGAGACAGGTATATAAGGACAGGTCTCAGGCAAGTGCAGCATTCCAGAGCTGTGAAATAAAGGTGCAGGTCCAGAGTGACCTTGACTTCACTACATGCCTCGTGTGAGTCAAGGCGGGTAAATGCAGTTCAGATACAGATCAGCCGTGATCTCGTTGAATGGTGTAACAGGCTCGAGGGGCCGAATGGTGTAACAGGCTCGAGGGGCCGAATGGTGTAACAGGCTCGAGGGGCCGAATGGTGTAACAGGCTCGAGGGGCCGAATGGTGTAACAGGCTCGAAGGGCCGAATGGTGTAACAGGCTCGAGGGACCGAATGGTGTAACAGGCTCGAGGGACCGAATGGTGTAACAGGCTCGAGGGACCGAATGGTGTAACAGGCTCGAGGGGCCGAATGGTGTAACAGGCTCGAGGGGCCGCATGGTGTAACAGGCTCGAGGGGCCGAATGGTGTAACAGGCTCGAGGGGCCGAATGGTGTAACAGGCTCGAGGGGCCGCATGGTGTAACAGGCTCGAGGGACCGAATGGTGTAACAGGCTCGAGGGGCCGAATGGCCACCTCCTGCTCCTATAAAGACCAATTTGAGCTTGTTATGCAAAAGCAAAACTTGTTGTTCTGCACCTTTGGAAATTTTCCAAAGTGAAAGGGCAGTTAATTTATCTACAGATTAATAAGGGCAGAATTTTAACAGACCCTACGCTGTACCAGAGGATCAACTGCTTCATCGCATTGATTCACAGATAAATGCTCGTTACACGTTAATAGATTATGGGTGATTAAATATTAGTTGCTTGGCTTCGATTCCTCTTGTGTCGTGTCATATGTTTGATAAATTACTTCACTGACCGTAGATTTTTAATATTTCAGGTTATCTCCATTGTCAAATATTGAAGGTCAGATGAGGAGAGTTTTATATAAAAGGGGCACTATCACAAACCGTTAACTATTAGGGTATTCCAAAGTAATGATTATACGATAAGACTACAGCACAATGCAAGGATCTTCTGCCATTTCTGGAAGGTGTGGAACTGTTTGCAGATTTTGGAGATACTACAGAATTGTGTGGTTAACAGCACAAGCTAGAAGTTACTGTCCGTGATCCCAGTAGACAAATACACAGTGTGTTCACACATTCATTAATCTCCCCACTATTTTATCAGAGGTTAACAATAAAACCTTGCACTTATATAGTACCTTTAGTGTAATAGAGCGTCCTGAGAAACTAAACAACAAAAGCTTCCTGGTGGGGGGCAGGTTCGGAGGTCGGAGTTCTGCCTGGGTTACTGCCCTGGCGAGATGCTAAATTCTGTTTCTGGGCCGGTTGCCGGGTGTCCAGGATTTACCGTCGGCCGGAAGATTCGGCTTTTGGTTTCCGCCAGCGCAAAAAATTACCGTCCCGTCCTCCGTTGTCAGCGCGATGATGACACCAATCGTGGTGCAAGGCTGCACTAGCGCCCCGGATGGTATTTTCGGCCTCAATGCTTCATTTAACGCCCCCCCCCTAGGAAATGCCTGAAAAAAACAGCGTACAGCAAGTGCTACTGATGGCATATTACAACGGAAGTTGGAGGATCTTGTATCGCAGTTGTCCGTGACTGCCAGGGCAGCACAGAATGCTGTGTGAGGCTGCTAGTTACAAGCGGAACTTTTATGTTCCATGACACTTTGCTTACAAGGTCAGTGAGAGATTTCAATGGGGGCATTACTAGTTCACCAACAAATCATGCTGGTTGGTAATGGCAGGCGGCTTCAAGCTGGAAGAAGGGTTCTTGTCCATGTTGGGCCACGGAATCGAAGGGGTCCCAGCCTTACTCCCGATGGGTTTACAGGGAACATCGCTCATACTGCCACATCTCGGAGGCGCAGTGCGTCAGAAGGCTGCGCTTCAAAAAAAAAAAAGTGCTGACAGATATTCCAGCTCCTACAGGCAGACCTACAGCCTACCAGCGGCACCAGGACTGCGCTGCCCATCGAGGTGAAGGTGAATGTGGCGCTGGCTTTCTATGCCTCCGGCTCCTTCCAGGCAGCAGCAGGAGACATATGCAGTATCTCTCAGCACGCTACACATTGCTGCATTCACCAGATTACAAGGGCACTGTACGCACGCAGAATGGACTTCATAAAGTTCCCAATGACCAGGGACAGCCAGAATGAGAGGGCTCTATGGTTTGGATAATTTGCAGGCTTCCCCAAGGTTCAAGGTGCCATTGACTACACACACGTTGCTTGTGAGCACCGTTACACAACGCAGAGGTCTTCATAAACCGAAAGGGAGACTGTTATGTCTTTAATACTCTTATGAATGACCCCACGAGGTCTAGTATTGTACTTGAGCTGTTGTGACCTTCGTCCCATTTATTGTAACTCCAGAGTGAGGCACAAACATGGTGGGCAGCCTTTTATACTGGGCCCTGCACACCAATGCAGGTGACCCTCAGGTCTCCCACCGCAGTGCCCTCTGGTGGCACACCTTATGTGACTATACAGTTCGTATACATGGTCTACATACATGACAGAGACCATTCCCATAACATACAGCTGGTCTGCGACCACACGCAGCGCATCCTCAGTGAATGCCCACTATCCAGGAAGCACACTTGATGCTTTCATCTCATGAATGTTTCAGTGACAAAGACAAGACCAGAGTTGACAAAGGATACAGCCTGGCCACCTGGCTCGTGACCCCCCCCCTCCAGAACCCTGCCACAGAAGTCGAGCAGCGATATAATGAGAGCCATACAGCCACCTGGAACATCATCGAACAGACAATTGGTGTGCTGAAGCAGCGCTTCCGATGTCTGGACAGCTCTGGAGGCAGCCTTCAATACTTCCCTCAACAGGTCTCCGAATTCATTGTCGTTTGCTGCATGCTGCACAACTTGGCCATCATGAGGGGCCAGGCATTGCCAGTGGAGATTGCAGGACCACCTCAGGAGGAGGACGAGGAGCCTGGCGAGGAAGCCATTGCAGTTTGACCACAACCACAGGGGAGGCTGCGTGGAGATGTGGCCGCAGCAAGAGCCTTACGTCGCCAGCTCATCACTGACCGGTTTGCTTGAATGGGGCTACACCCTTTGTTGTACGGGTTTAGACAGATTAGATGCAGGAAGAATGTTCCCAATGTTGGGGAAGTCCAGAACCAGGGGTCACAGTCTAAGGATAAGGGGTAAGCCATTTAGGACCGAGATGAGAAGAAACTTCTTCACCCAGAGAGTGGTGAACCTGTGGAATTCTCTACCACAGGAAGTTGTTGAGGCCAATTCACGAAATATATTCAAAAAGGAGTTAGATGAGGTCCTTACTACTAGGGGGATCAAGGGGTATGGCGAGAAAGCAGGAATGGGGTACTGAGGTTGCATGTTCAGCCATGAACTCATTGAATGGAGGTGCAGGCTCGAAGGGCCGAATGGCCTACTCCTGCACCTATTTTCTATGTTTCTATGTTGCACGATGACTCACTATTGTATACCACCATGACGGCTCATCTACACTTAATTCTACAATGAGACACAAGACACCAGTGGCAAAGGTGAAACAAACATTTTTATACGGACAAATTATTAAAAAAACTCCCCTCCCTAAAACCCCAAACTATACAATGGCTCAACTAGAGTCAAGAAAGACAAAACTGCTTCCTGCAGTGAACATATTGTAAAGAGACTGTAAACTGCTTCTTGCAGCAACACTATTCAACATATCACACAACTTTGAACACTTTTGACAATGTTACATAGAGCCATGAGCACCAACTTGTGCCAGGTCTCAATCGCTCTTATCCACACTTTGTCCCCTGCTTCCCTTCAACCCCCCTCTCATGCCTGCTGCTCAATGAGGCCTCAGTGCGTACAGCAAGGCTGCTAGAGTGCTGCTGTGTTGGGGCCAGACAATGCAGATTGCGTCTGAGGACGCCCTGGACCAGCTCTTGGCTTGGAAGGCCCGGCTGCGGACTGCTGCACCTGATCATCAGTGGGAGCAGTCACTGGTGCCTGGGGTGTGAACTGTGTATGGAAATACTAAGGGTTCGAGGGTCTAGCGAAAAGGAGGAACTGAAGGAAATCCTTATTAGTCAGGAAATTGTGTTAGGGAAATTGATGGGATTGAAGGCCGATAAATCCCCAGGACCTGATAGTCTGCATCCCAGAGTACTTAAGGAAGTGGCCCTAGAAATAGTGGATGCATTGGTGATCATTTTCCAACAGTCTTTCGACTCTGGATCAGTTCCTATGGACTGGAGGGTAGCTAATGTAACGCCACTTTTGAAAAAAGGAGGGAGAGAGAAAATGGGGAATTATAGACCGGTTAGCCTGACATCAGTGGTGGGGAAAATGTTGGAATCAATTATTAAAGCTGAAACAACAGCGCACTTGGAAAGCAGTGACAGGATCAGTCCAAGTCAGCATGGATTTATGAAGGGGAAATCATGCTTGACAAATCTTCTAGAATTTTTTGAGGATGTAACTAGTAGAGTGGACAGGGGAGAACCAGTGGATGTGGTGTATTTGGACTTTCAAAAGGCTTTTGACAAGATCCCACACAAGAGCTTAGTGTGCAAAATTAAAGCACATGGTATTGGGGGTAATATACTGATGTGGATAGAGAACTGGTTGGCAGACAGGAAGCAGAGAGTCGGAATAAACGGGTCCTTTTCAGAATGGCAGGCAGTGACCAGTGGGGTGCCGCAGTGTTCAGTGCTGGGACCCCAGCTATTTACAATATACATCCATGATTTAGATGAAGGAATTGAATGTAATATCTCCAAGTTTTCAGATGACACTAAGCTGGGTGGCATTGTGAGCTGTGAGGAGGATGCTAAGAGGAGGCAGGGTGACTTGGACAGGTTAGGTGAGTGGGCAAATGCATGGCAGATGCAGTATAATGTGGATAAATGTGAGGTTATCCACTTTGGTGGCAAAAACACGAAGGCAGAATATTATCTGAATGGCGACAGATTAGGAAAAGGGGAGGTGAAATGAGACCTGGGTGTCATGGTACATCAGTCATTGAAAGTTGGCTTGCAGGTACAGCAGGCAGTGAAGAAGGCCAATGGTATGTTGGCCTTCATAGCGAGGGGATTTTATAGGAGCAGGGAGGTTTTACTGCAGTTGGACAGGGCCTTAGTGAGGCCTCACCTGGAATATTGTGTTCAGTTTTGGTCTCCTAATCTGAGGAAGGACGTTCTTGCTATTGAGGGAGTACAGCGAAGGTTCACCAGACTGATTTCCGGGATGGCAGGACTGACATATGAGGAGAGACTGGACCAACTGGGCTTGTATCCACTGGAGTTTAGAAGAATGAGAGGGGATCTCATAGAAACATATAACATTCTGATGGGATTGGACAGGTTAGAGGCAGGAAGAATGTTCCCGTTGCTGGGGTGTTCCTGAACCAGGGGTCACAGTCTAAGAATAAGGGTTAAGCCATTTAGGACTGAGATGAGGAGAAACTTCTTCACTCAGAATTGTGAACCTGTGGAATTCTCTACTGCAGAAAGTTGTTGAGGCCAGTTCGTTAGATATATTCAAAAGGGAGTTAGATATGGCCCTTACGGCTAAAGGGATCAAAGGGTATAGAGAGAAAGCCAGAAAGGGGTACTGAGGTTGAATGATCAGCCATGATCTTATTGAATGGCAGTGCAGGCTCGAAGGGACGAATGGCCTAATCCTGCACATAATTTCTATGTTTCTGTGAATGCTGTCATCCTGAGGAAGGACAGCATCTTCCATTTCCTGGGAGCCACTCTCTCTCTGCCGGGGCTGGGCCTGAACATCCGGATCACGATGCGTCGCCACAACTTGCTGGACTGTTTCAGCTCAATGGGGAACATCGAGAGTATGGTACCAGACACCGACTGCATCACTTGACCAAGCTGAAGCAGAGCTGTGCTGCGATGGGCCCGAGTCAGCAGCGTGATCAAGAGCACGCGCTACACTCTCTAACGCCCCTGTCGCTGCTCAAGGCCAGAAGCCTCTGTGTGTGGGCAATGATGGTCTCGCTGGAGTCCCGAGTCGCACTGACAATCTGTGACGCTGCCTTCACAACAATTGCAGTAAGCTTGTCAATGCTTTCCGGGATCTGTCTCAATGCATCCATCAGCTCCTGGTGCATTCCTGTGTTTTCGCTGGACATTTCCACCAAGTCCAGTTCCATGTCTGCCTGTCGTTGAGCAGGCTGACTTTGCCGACTTGCCCTCCGGAGAGCTGGCCTGCGAGATTGCCCTCTCACGCTGCATTGCTGTAGGCGACTGGGGCCAGGAGCCTCTGACTCCTCAAACCCCTCAATGATCTCACTGCTGCTGGATGTGGAGTGTGGGGTCAGGGCAAATGGTGCACTCCGTGGCTCAGTGATGTTGGTGTGTCCACAGGCTTGTCAGCACCGGGAAGTAACACAGAAACATAGAAAATAGGTGCAGGAGTAGGCCATTCGGCCCTTCGAGCCTGCACCGCCATTCAATAAGATCATGGCTGATCATTCCCTCAGTACCCCTTTCCTGCTTTCTCTCCATACCCCTTGATCCCTTTAGCCGTAAGGGCCACATCTAACTCCCTGTGGCTGGTCTTCTACAGCACAAAAACACATGTGTGTGCTTCGCACCGGGGTAGGGGGGAAGGGGAGGGGGAGGGGGAGGGGGAGGGTGTGGTTAGCAGTGGGGAGGGGGAAGGGGGAGCGGGAGTGGTGAGGGGGGTTAACAGCAGGGGAGGGAGGGGGGTGGAGGTTAGCAGCGGGGGAGGGAGAGACGGGAGGGGGAGGGGGAGAGGGGAGGAGAGGGGGAGAGGGAGGGTATGGTTAGCAGCGGGGAAGGGGGAGAGGAGCGGGAGAGGGGGGAGGGGGAGGGAGAGACGGGAGGGGGAGAGGGGAGGGGGACGGGGGACGGTGACATGAGGAAGGCGGCAATGTACATGTTGATTTGAAGGGCTGCCGCCACTTCATTTTACATCTCAATGCAGTCTCTTCATTCACTCTATCCATTTACATACCCTCAGTACATAAGAACATAAGAATTAGGAACAGGAGTAGGCCATCTAGCCCCTCGAGCCTGCTCCGCCATTCAACAAGATCATGGCTGATCTGGCCATGGACTCAGCTCCACTTACCCGCCCTCTCCCCGTAACCCTTCATTCCCTTATTGGTTAAAGGGTCTCAGCATCGCCCCCGGCAACTGTCCGAGCTGCTACCCCAATGAGGGCCGGCACCTGTTCCTCGACATCATTCAGTGGCAATAATTGGGTGCCCCCCCAACTCCCCGCCTGGCCACAGCTGTCCCCTCCTGTTGTGGCACATACGTTGTCAACCATTGAGTGGAGATAATGGGTGGGGAGTGGGTCTCGAGGGGGAGACAGAGATTGGGGATAATGGGTGGGGAGTGGGTCTCGAGGGGGAGACAGAGAGTGGGGATAATGGGTGGGGAGTGTGTCTCGAGGGGGAGACAGAGATTGGGGATAATGGGTGGGGAGTGGGTCTCGAGGGGGAGACAGAGAGTGGGGATAATGGGTGGGGAGTGTGTCTCGAGGGGGAGACAGAGATTGGGGATAATGGGTGGGGAGTGTGTCTCGAGGGGGAGACAGAGAGTGGGGATAATGGGTGGGGAGTGGGTCTCGAGGGGGAGACAGAGAGTGGGGATAATGGGTGGGGAGTGTGTCTCGAGGGGGAGACAGAGATTGGGGATAATGGGTGGGGAGTGGGTCTCGAGGGGGAGACAGAGAGTAGGGATAATGGGTGGGGAGTGTGTCTCGAGGGGGAGACAGAGAGTGGGGATAATGGGTGGGGAGTGTGTCTCGAGGGGGAGACAGAGAGTGGGGATAATGGGTGGGGAGTGTGTCTCGAGGGGGAGACAGAGAGTGGGGATAATGGGTGGGGAGTGTGTCTCGAGGGGGAGACAGAGAGTGGGGATAATGGGTGGGGAGTGTGTCTCGAGGGGGAGACAGAGAGTGGGGATAATGGGTGGGGAGTGTGTCTCGAGGGGGAGACAGAGAGTGGGGATAATGGGTGGGGAGTGTGTCTCGAGGGGGAGACAGAGAGTGGGGATAATGGGTGGGGAGTGTGTCTCGAGGGGGAGACAGAGAGTGGGGATAATGGGTGGGGAGTGTGTCTCGAGGGGGAGACAGAGAGTGGGGATAATGGGTGGGGAGTGTGTCTCGAGGGGGAGACAGAGAGTGGGGATAATGGGTGGGGAGTGTGTCTCGAGGGGGAGACAGAGAGTGGGGATAATGGGTCGTTACTTCAATTGGCAAAAATAAAACCAGCAAATGCAGGAAACACTCAGCGGGTCAGGCAGCATTTTGTGGAACAGAGTTAACATTCTCGGTCGATGAGCCTTCATCAGAACTGGAACCAGTTCGAGATGTAACGGGTTTTAACCAGGTGCAGAGACAGGGAAAGGGGGAGGGGAGTACAGAACAAAAGGGAAGGTGTGTGATAGGGCGAGGGGCAGGAGAGATTCAATGATAAAAGGGATGATGGTGCGAGGCAGAAGGAGATGGTAATGGGACAAGTAAAGGAACAAAAGATGGGTCTAGAGGGGGTGTGAATGGGAATGGCAGAATCCTCAACATCTGCCGTGGGAAAACGTTGAACTGGATGTTGAGTCCCGAAGGCTGTAAAGTGCCTGTCGAAAGATGAGGTGCTGTTCCTCGAGCTTGTGTTGAGCTTCATTGGAACAGTTTAGGAGGCCGAGGACGGAGAGGTCAGAGTGGGAATGGAGCGGGGAATTAAACTGACAGGCGACCGGAAAAACGTAAGAACATAAGAAATAGGAGCAGGAGTCAGCCACCTGGCCCCTCGAGCCTGCTTCACCATTCAATAAGACCATGGCTGATCTGATCATGGACTCAGCTCCACTTCCCTGCCCGCTCCCCATAACCCTTTACTCCCTTATCGCTCAAAAATATGTCTATCTCCGCCTTAAATATATTCAATGACTCAGCCTCCACAGCTCTCTGGGGCAGAGAATTCCACAGATTTACAACCCTCTGAGAGAAGAAATTCCTCCTCATCTCAGTTTTAAATGGGTGGCCCCTTATTCTGAGACTATGTCCCCTAGTTTTAGTTTCCCCTATGAGTGGAAATATCCTCTCTGCACCCCACTCGTTATTTTATATGTTTCGATAAGATCACCTCTCATTCTTCTAAACCCCAATGTGTATAGGTCCAACCTGCTCAACCTTTCTTCATAAGACAACCCCCTCATCTCCGGAATCAACCGAGTGAACTTTCTCTGAACAGCCTCCAATGCAAGTATATCCTTCCTTAAATATGGAGACCAAAACTGTACGCAGTACTCCAGGTGTGGCCTCACCAATACCCTGTACAGTTGTAGCAGGACTTCTCTGCTTTTATACTCTATCCCCCTTGCAATAAAGGCCAACATTCCATTTACCTTCCTGATCACTTGCTGTACCTGCATACTAACTTTTTGTGTTTCATGCACAAGGATCCCCAGGGCCCTCTGTACTGCAGCACTTTGTAATTTTTCTCCATTTAAATTACAATTTGCTTTTCTATTATTTCTGCCAAAGTGTATAACCTCACATTTTCCCATATTGTATTCCTGCCAAATGTTTGCCCATCCTCTGCCATTTCCACCACCACCACCAATTACATCTTCCCCTCCCCTCCCCTCTCAGCATTCCGAAGGGAGCGCTCCCTCCCCGACACCGTGGTCCATTCCTCAATCAACATTGACTCCGGACCCCATGAAGTCTCCTGGCTTCAGGTCAAGCATAGCAAGGAAGCCTCCTGCTGATTACCACCTCCCGCCCTCCCTCAGCTGATGAATCAGTACCCCTCCATGTTGAACACCACTGAGAGTAGCAAGGGCACAGAATGTACTCTGGGTAGGGGACTTCAATGTCTACCACCAAGAGTGGCTCGGTAGCACCACTACTGACTGAGCTGGCCGAGTCCTGAAGGACATAGCTGCCAGACTGGATCTGCTGCAGGTGGTGAGAGAACCAACACGAGGGAAAAACCTACTTGACCTCGTTCTTACCAATCCACCTGTCGCAGATACATCTGTCCATGACAGCATTGGTCGCAGTGACCACCGCGCAGTCCTTGTGGAGACAAAGACCCGTCTTCACACTGAGGACACCCTCCATCGTGTTGTGTGGCACTCCCACCGTGCTAAATGGGATAGATTCAGAACAGATCTAGCAGCTCAAAACTGGGCATCCATGAGGCGCTGTGGGCCATCAGCAGCAGCAGAATTGTATCCCACCACAATCTATAACCTCATGGCCCGGCATTTCCCTCACTCTACCATTACCATCAAGCCTGGGACCAACCCGGGTTCAATGAGGAGTGTAGAAGAGCATGCCAGGAGCAGCAACAGGTGTACCTAAAAATGAGGACAAACCTGGGGAAGCTGCAACACAGGACTACATGCATGCTAAACAGCGGGAGCAGCATGGTATAGACAGGGCAAAGCGATCCCACAATCAACGGATCAGATCAAAGCTCTGCAGTCCTGCCACATCCGGGGAGCGTCGAGAGAGGCGGGAGTCGAGAGAGGCAGCGGCCTATAAAAGGCTCAGCAGTCCGGGGAGCGTCGAGAGAGGCGGGAGTCGAGAGAGGCAGCGGCCTATAAAAGACTCAGCAGTCCGGGGAGCGTCGAGAGAGGTGGGAGTTGAGAGAGGCAGCGGCCTATAAAAGACTCAGCAGTCCGGGGAGTGTCGAGAGAGGCGGGAGTTGAGAGAGGCAGCGGCCTATAAAAGACTCAGCAGTCCGGGGAGTCGAGAGAGGCGGGAGTTGAGAGAGGCAGCGGCCTATAAAAGGCTCAGCAGTCCGGGGAGTCGAGAGAGACGTACCGGTGCAGCTCCAGCTGAGAGAAGTCAAAAAAGAAGTAGAAAGAAATTAAAAGGTGACGTCACAGCCAACGTGGTAAGTGATTGGCTGCTGATTGGTGAGTAGTTTTTCTTTTTCTTTATTAGTCAGTAACTTTTAACATTGTTGTCGGCAATTTAAGTGTATCTAAGGGTTAAGTCATGGCAGGACAGCTCGGTCATGTGATATGCTCCTCCTGTACCATGTGGGAACACGGGGACAACACCAGTGTCCCTGACGACTACATGTGCGGGAAGTGTGTCCACCTCCGGCTCCTGACGGTCCGCGTTGCGGAGTTGGAGCTGAAGGTGGATTCACTCTGGAGCATCCACGATGCTGAGAATGACGTGAGTATCACGTGTAGCGAGTTGGTCTTACCGCAGGAGAAGGGTCCACAGCCAGCGAGGGAATGGAAGACCAGCAGGAAGAGTAGTGCAAGGAAGGTAGTGCAGGGGTCCCCTGTGGTCATCCCACTGCAAAACAGATACACTGCTTTGAGTGCTGTTGAGGGGGATGACTCATCAGGAGCGGGCAGCAGCAGCCAAGTTCATGGCACAGGAGGGCAGGAAAAAGAGTGGGCGAGCGATAGTGATAGGGGATTCAATTGTAAGGGGAATAGATAGGCGTTTCTGCGGCCGCAACCGAGACTCCAGGATGGTATGTTGCCTCCCTGGTGCAAGGGTCAAGAATGTCTCGGAGCGGGTGCAGGACATTCTAAAAAGGGAGGGAGAACAGCCAGTTGTCGTGGTGCATGTTGGTACCAATGACATAGGTAAAAAAAGGGATGAGTTCCTACGAAATGAATTTAAGGAGCTAGGAGCTAAATTAAAAAGTAGGACCTCAAAAGTAGTAATCTCGGGATTGCTACCAGTGCCACGTGCTAGTCAGAGTAGGAATCGCAGGATAGCTCAGATGAATACGTGGCTTGAGCAGTGGTGCAGCAGGGAGGGATTCAAATTCCTGGGGCATTGGAACCGGTTCTGGGGGAGATGGGACCAGTACAATCCGGACGGTCTGCACCTGAGCAGAATCGGAACCAATGTCCTCGGGGGAGTGTTTGCTAGTGCTGTTGGGGAGGAGTTAAACTAATATGGCAGGGGGATGGGAACCAATGCAGGGAGATAGAGGGAAACAAAAAGGAGGCAAAAACAAAAGACAGAAAGGAGATGAGGAAAAGTGGAGGGCAGAGAAACCCAAGGCAAAGAACAAAAAGGGCCATTGTACAGCAAAATTCTAAAAGGACAGAGGGTGTTAAAAAAACAAGCCTAAAGGCTTTGTGTCTTAATGCAAGGAGTATCCGCAATAAGGTGGATGAATTAACTGTGCAAATAGATGTTAACAAATATGATGTGATTGGGATTATGGAGACGTGGCTCCAGGATGAGCAGGGCTGGGAACTCAACATCCAGGGGTATTCAACATTCAGGAAGGATAGAATAAAAGGAAAAGGAGGTGGGGTAGCATTGCTGGTTAAGGAGGAGATTAAGGCAATAGTTAGGAAGGACATTAGCTTGGATGATGTGGAATCTATATGGGTAGAGCTGCAGAACACCAAAGGGCAAAAAACGTTAGTGGGAGTTGTGTACAGACCTCCAAACAGTAGTAGTGATGTTGGGGAGGGCATCAAACAGGAAATTAGGGGTGCGTGCAATAAAGGTGCAGCAGTTATAATAGGTGACTTTAATATGCACATAGATTGGGCTAACCAAACTGGAAGCAATACGGTGGAGGAGGATTTCCTGGAGTGCATAAGGGATGGTTTTTTAGACCAATATGTCGAGGAACCAACTAGGGGGGAGGCCATCTTAGACTGGGTGTTATGTAATGAGAGAGGATTAATTAGCAATCTCGTTGTGCGAGGCCCCTTGGGGAAGAGTGACCATAATATGGTGGAATTCTGCATTGGGATGGAGAATGAAACAGTTAATTCAGAGACCATGGTCCAGAACTTAAAGAAGGCTAACTTTGAAGGTATGAGGCGTGAATTGGCTGGGATGGATTGGCGAATGATACTTAAGGGGTTGCCTGTGGATGGGCAATGGCAGACATTTAGAGACCGCATGGATGAACTACAACAATTGTACATTCCTGTCTGGCATAGAAATAAAAAAGGGAAGGTGGCTCAACCGTGGCTATCAAGGGAAATCAGGGATAGTATTAAAGCCAAGGAAGTGGCATACAAATTGGCCAGAAATAGCAGCGAACCCGGGGACTGGGAGAAATTTAGAACTCAGCAGAGGAGGACAAAGGGTTTGATTAGGGCAGGGAAAATGGAGTATGAGAAGAAGCTTGCAGGGAACATTAAGATGGATTGCAAAAGTTTCTATAGATATGTAAAGAGAAAAAGGTTAGTAAAGACAAACGTAGGTCCCCTGCAGTCAGAATCAGGGGAAGTCATAACGGGGAACAAAGAAATGGCGGACCAATTGAACAAGTACTTTGGTTCGGTATTCACTAAGGAGGACACGAACAACCTTCCGGTTATAAAAGGGGTCGGGGGGTCTAGTAAGGAGGAGGAACTGAGGGAAATCCTTATTAGCCGGGAAATTGTGTTGGGGAAATTGATGGGATTGAAGGCCGATAAATCCCCAGGGCCTGATGGACTGCATCCCAGAGTACTTAAGGAGGTGGCCTTGGAAATAGTGGATGCGTTGACAGTCATTTTCCAACATTCCATTGACTCTGGATCAGTTCCTATGGAGTGGAGGGTAGCCAATGTAACCCCACTTTTTAAAAAAGGAGGGAGAGAGAAAACAGGGAATTATAGACCGGTCAGCCTGACATCGGTAGTGGGTAAAATGATGGAATCAATTATTAAGGATGTCATAGCAGTGCATTTGGAAAGAGGTGACATGATAGGTCCAAGTCAGCATGGATTTGTGAAAGGGAAATCATGCTTGACAAATCTTCTGGAATTTTTTGAGGATGTTTCCAGTCGAGTGGATAAGGGAGAACTTGTTGATGTGGTATATTTGGACTTTCAGAAGGCGTTCGACAAGGTCCCACACAAGAGATTGATGTGCAAAGTTAGAGCACATGGGATTGGGGGTAGTGTACTGACATGGATTGAGAACTGGTTGTCAGACAGGAAGCAAAGAGTAGGAGTAAATGGGTACTTTTCAGAATGGCAGGCAGTGACTAGTGGGGTACCGCAAGGTTCTGTGCTGGGGCCCCAGCTGTTTACACTGTACATTAATGATTTAGATGAGGGGATTAAATGTAGTATCTCCAAATTTGCGGATGACACTAAGTTGGGTGGCAGTGTGAGCTGCGAGGAGGATGCTGTGAGGCTGCAGAGCGACTTGGATAGGTTAGGTGAGTGGGCAAATGCATGGCAGATGAAGTATAATGTGGATAAATGTGAGGTTATCCACTTTTGTGGTAAAAACAGAGAGACAGACTATTATCTGAATGGTGACAGATTAGGAAAAGGGGAGGTGCAAAGAGACCTGGGTGTCATGGTACATCAGTCATTGAAGGTTGGCATGCAGGTACAGCAGGTGGTTAAGAAAGCAAATGGCATGTTGGCCTTCATAGCAAGGGGATTTGAGTACAGGGGCAGGGAGGTGTTGCTACAGTTGTACAGGGCATTGGTGAGGCCACACCTGGAGTATTGTGTACAGTTTTGGTCTCCTAACCTGAGGAAGGACATTCTTGCTATTGAGGGAGTGCAGCGAAGGTTCACCAGACTGATTCCCGGGATGGCGGGACTGACCTATCAAGAAAGACTGGATCAACTGGGCTTGTATTCACTGGAGTTCAGAAGAATGAGAGGGGACCTCATAGAAACATTTAAAATTCTGACGGGGTTAGACAGGTTAGATGCAGGAAGAATGTTCCCAATGTTGGGGAAGTCCAGAACCAGAGGTCACAGTCTAAGGATAAGGGGTAAGCCATTTAGGACCGAGATGCGGAGGAACTTCTTCACCCAGAGAGTGGTGAACCTGTGGAATTCTCTACCACAGAAAGTTGTTGAGGCCAATTCACTAAATATATTCAAAAAGGAGTTAGATGAGGTCCTTACTACTAGGGGGATCAAGGGGTATGGCGAGAAAGCAGGAATGGGGTACTGAAGTTGAATGTTCAGCCATGAACTCATTGAATGGCGGTGCAGGCTAGAAGGGCCGAATGGCCTACTCCTGCACCTATTTTCTATGTTTCTATGTTTCTATGTTTCTATCCAGTCGTGAATGGTGGTGGGCCATTAAACAACTAACGGGAGGAGAAGGCTCCATGAATATTGTTGTGTAGGCATGCCTGTTCACTGTGTGATGTCTGTAACACTGTCATGCAACATTGAATGTACCCTTGTACTGTACGCACCTGACCGGTACACTAGAGGGTGCTGTTGCTGGAGACCCAGGGGTTGCCTGCACACGGCAGGTAACCCAGTATAAAAAGGAACACACAGCTTGTTGTCAGCACTCAGGAGCTGCTAATAAAGGACTGCAGGTCTGCACAGTTCAAGCACCATACCCTGCCTCGTGGAGTCATTACTAAAGGTGCCTACATACACCACAACTGGCGACGGGAATACGAGGTCACGAACTACACGCTCAACATGACTAACCTCAGCAACTTTCAGCATTTTATGGAGGGGGAAGATTGGGATGCCTTTGTGGAAAGATTGGAACACTTCTTTATGGCCAACGACCTGGACGGGGACACACCAGCCACACTACCGAACAAACGCAGGGCCATCCTGCTTAGCAGTTGTGGGCCCACTATCTACGATCTCATCAGGGACTTACTAGCCCCGGAGAAGACAACCACCAAGAGCTATGAGCAACTTGTAACAATCATACAGGAACAACTAAAACCGAAAGAAAGCATCCTCACAGCCAGGCACCGGTTCTACACTTACCGGCGACCTGAGGGCCAAGAAATTGCTCAGTATGCTGCACACTTAAGAAGACTAGCTGCACCGCGTGAGTTTGGCGACCACCTTAATGAAACACTAAGGGACATGTTGGTCAATGGAATCGGCCACCGAAGGCCTCCTACACAAATTGCTCTCTGCTGACATCACGGTCACCCTGCAGAAAGCAATTCAAGTGAGCCAGGCCTACATGGTTTCGGCCAGCGACTCCAGGCGAATACTGAGCCAGGACTCTAAACCGGCGAGCGCAGTGCACCGCATGGATACTTCTAAAGGCAGAAATGCTGCCCCGAGTCCCGCAACCCTGAGTCCGCCACATGGGGCAAACCGGATGGCCCCGTGCTGGTGCTGTGGAGGAAACCACAGGACCCACCAATGCCGCTACAAAGACTATGCATGCAAAGGCTGCAAAGAGAAAGGGCACCTTCAGAGAATGTGCAGAAAAGGCTGAACTCACTGTGTCTCTGATGAGTTGGCTAATCACCGGGGCTCCGACACAGATGAAGATGAAGCTGCTCTAACCCTGGAGAAGAGTATGGAATCTTTACCTGCTCCACCGGAAGTTCTCCGTGGATGATGGAAGTGGATATCGACGGGGTCCCAGTCTCCATGGAGATCGACACAGGGCGAGCCAGTCTGTGATGAGCCAAAAGACCTTTGAAAAAATTTGCAGGAATCCTGCCACTCGACCAAAACTGTCTCCTGTCCAGGCAAAGCTGCTCACCTACACCAAAGGTAAAATCCAAATCGTAGATGTCCAGGTCTCCCAGGGCGGCGTGTTGCACAAACTCCCCCTGTGGATTGTAGCCGGCGACGGTCCCACACTGCTGGGCAGGAATTGGATGAACCGGGTCCACATCAGGCGAAGTGGTGCTGTGGAAGAAAGGAGCACCACAGCCTGCCTGCAGCACCACAACAACGTGGAAGAAAGGAGCACCACAGAATGACTGCAGCACCACAACAACGTGGAAGAAAAGAGCACCACAGCCTGCCTGCAGCACCACAACAACGTGGAAGAAAGGAGCACCACAGCCTGCCTGCAGCACCACAACAACGTGGAAGAAAGGAGCACCACAGCCTGCCTGCAGCACACCAAGCAGCAGACCTGCGAGACCTGCATTCAAAATGGCCTCCTCCATGCCACGAGTCAACATGGAGGAGCATCATGTGACATCGAGCGGCCAATCGGATTTGAAAGCTCCCTTAAAGGAGACCGGTAACCAAAAAAATTTAAAGGGGAAGTTCCAACTATTTGAGTACATGGACTTTAAAGCTAAAGATGCAATTAAAGGGTGCAAGTATGAAAATGTATGCAATGTAACCATGGATTGTGATGCTGGCTTAACTAATGTGACTAATGAGATGAATGCAGGTGTCAGTAAGGTTAAGAACAAGTTTATTATGCTTAACATAATGATAGAGATTGTGAAATGCCTAATGTAACCATGTCTGTTGAAACCAGGACACCCAAAAGTGATGCAAATGCTAGAATGTATAATGCAGGCTCGACTATGTGTGATCAGAGCCAAGGTGTCATGTATACCGGTAGGACACTGCCAAAGGACATTGGGTCCTACAGGGACCATGCTAATGCCAATGGAATCTCCCTGTGGGAGACCCCCAGGTCCAGCAGGCTACCTGACCATGTAGCCTGGATCTTTGGAACGAATGTGATGACCCTTGCAGGACACACACACAGCCAGTGGGAGCAGACCCACTACAGGGACAGTGGTCAATGGGCAGCCCAGCCACCACCAATGGCAACCTGCACCAGACCAGCCCTACAGCCCCTGGCCACCAGGGCCAACACCAGGAGCATGAGGCCAATACCCTCCAGCTTCCCTGGCAAATCCTGGGATGACCTGACCCTCATCCCCATTGGTGGACAAGGAGCCCACCCAGTCTTGTGGCCCTGCCCACCACCCCACAACTACCCACCTCACAGTGTATACACACCACCCACTGCTGCCGTGGCTACCTCCCCGAGGGATCCCACAACAGTGACACCCACTTGGTCTGTGTATGAGGGAGGGGAAACGTACAAGGCCAGCCTCAAGCACAGGGGTCACACCTGGCAACCACACAACCCTCACCACAACCTCCCATAGCCCACCACTGATCACCTCCCCTGGTCATGACAACCAGGATATGAAAAATGCTCAGGGGGGAGTATTGTTGTGTAGGCATGCCTGTTTACTGTGCGATATCTGTAATACTGTATGCAACATTGAATGTACCCTTGTACTGTACACACCTGACCGGTACACTAGAGGGTGCTGTTGCTGGAGACCCAGGGGTTGCCTGCACACGGCAGGTAACCCAGTATAAAAAGGAACACACAGCTTGTTGTCAGCACTCAGGAGTTGCTAATAAACGACTGCAGGTCTGCACAGTTCAAGCACCACACCCTGCCTTGTGGAGTCATTACTAAAGATGCCTATATACACCACAAATATCCCCATCCTCAATGATGGCAGAGCCCAGCACGTGGGTGCAACAGACAAGACTGAAGTGTTTACAACCATCTCCAGCCAGAAGTGCCGAGTGGATGATCCATATCGACCTCCTCCTGAGGTCCCCACCATCACACAACCCAGTCTTCAGCCAATTCGATTCACTCCACGTGATATCAATAAATGGCTGAGCGACTGGATACAGCAAAAGACTATGGGCCCCGATAACATCCCGGCTTGTGCTCCAGAACTAGCCATGCCTCTAGCCAAGCTGTTCCAGTACAGCTACAACACTGGCATCTACCCGACAATGTGGAAAACTGCCCAGGAATGTCCTGTCCACAAAAAGCAGGACAAATCCAATCCGACCAATTACCGCCCCATCAGTCTACTCTCAATCATCAGCAAAGTGATGGAAGGTGTAGTCGACAGTGCTATCAAGCGGCACTTACTCACCAATAACCTGCTCACCGATGCTCAGTTTGGGGTCCGCCAGGATTACTCGGCTCCAGACCTCATTACAGCCTTGGTCCAAACATGGACAAAAGAGCTGAATTCCAGAGGTGAGGTGAGAGTGACTGCCCTTGACATCAAGGCAGCATTTGACAGAGTGTGGCATCAAGGAGCCTGAGTAAACTGGAGTCAATGGGAATCAGGGGGAAAACTCTCCACTGGCTGGAGTCATACCCAGCACAAAGGAAGATGGTTGTGGTGGTTGGAGGTCAATCATCACAGCCCCAGGACATCACTGCAGGAGTTCCTCAGGGCAGTGTACAGTCCAACCATCTTCAGCTGCTCCATCAGTGACCTTCCCTCCATCATAAGGTCAGAAGTGGGGATGTTCACTGATGACTGCACCGTGTTCAGTGCCATTCGCAACTCCCCAGATAATGGAGCAGTCCGTGCCCACATGCAGCAAGACCTGGACAACATTCAGGCTTGGGCTGATAAGTGGCAAATAACATTCACACCACACAAGTGTCAGGCAATGACTATCTCCAACAAGCGAGAGACTAATCACCGACCCTTAACATTCAACGGCATTCCCATCGCCGAATCCCCCACCATCAACATCCTGGGGGTCACCATTGACCAGAAACTTAACCGGACCAGCCACATAAATACTGTGGCCACAAGAGCAGGTCAGAGGCTGGGTATTCTGTGACGAGTGTCTCACCTCCTGACTCCCCAAAGCCTTTCCACCATCTACAAGGCTCAAGTCAGGAGTGTGATGGAACACTCTCCACTTGCCTGGATGGTGCAGCTCCAACAACACAAGAAGCTCGACACTATCCAGGACAAAGCAGCCGTTTGATTGGCTCCCCATCCCCCACCTTCAACATTCACTCCCTCCACCACCGGCGCCCCCTGGCTGCAGTGTGTACCATCTACAAGATGCACTGCAGCAACTCGCCAAGGCTTCTTCGGCAGCACCTCCCAAACCCACGACCTCTACCACCTAGAAGGACAAGGGCAGCAGGCGCATGGGAACACCACCACCTCCACGTTCCCCTCCCAGTCACACACCATCCTGACTGGGAAATATATCGGCCGTTCCTTCATCGTCGCTGGGTCACAATCCTGGAACTTCCTCCCTAACAGCACTGTGGGAGCACCTTCACCACACGGACTGCAGCGGTTCAAGAAGGCGGCTCACCACCACCTTCTCAAGGGGCAATTAGGGATGGGCAATAAATGCCAGCCTTGCCAGCGACGCCCACATCCCGGAACAAATTTTTTAAAAATCAAATCAACCCCCAGCACCCTCTCCCTTTCCCAGGGCACCTTCCTGTACAAGCGCAGGAGATGCAACACTTGCCCTTTTACCCCCTCCCTTCCCACTGTCCAGGGTCCCAAACACTCCTTCCAGGTGAAACAGTGATTTACTTGTACTTCATGCAATTCAGTATCCTGTATTCGCTGCTCATGATGGGGTCTCCTCTACATTGGGGAGACCGAGCGTAGAGTGAGTGACCACTTTGCGGAACACCTCCGTTCAGTCTGCAAGTGTGACCCCGAGCTTCCGGTTGCCTGTGAAAAACAGGTGGGGGTGATATTGCAAATGAAAATAAGGACATGGTAGACTCGTTGAATAATCACTTTGTGTCAGTCTTCACAGTCGAGGGGTAATAGTCTAATGAACCTAATTGAATTTTTTGAGGAAGTAAGTAAAGTAGTGGACAGGAGAATGTTTATGGAGGTAGTTTATAGGGACTTCCAGAAGGCATTCGATAAGGTTCCACATCGCAGACTGTGAGCTAGAATTAAAGCTTGTGCAATTGAAGGCAAATGATTGAGCTGTTGGGGATTGATGAGGCAGGAGAGGACAGAGACAGGGACTCATTGATGTTCAGCCATGAACTCATTGAATGGCGGTGCAGGCTCGAAGGGCTGAATGGCCTACTCCTGCACCTATTTTCTATGTTTCTATGTTTCTATAATGGGCATGTACTCGAATCGGAAGCAAGTGACGAGTGGGACCTCAACTATTCACTGTATTTATCAGTAACTTAGATGATGGAATAGAGAGCTGTATATCTCAGTGTGCTGACAACACTAATAGTTAGGTGGCACAGTAATTAGTGTAGATGGGAACAGAAACTTGTAAAGGGACATTGACAGATTTGGTGAGCGGGCAAAACTGGCAGATGGAGTTCAACGCGGGAAAGTGTGAGGTCATCCACTTCGGACCCAAGAAAAATGGATCAGAGTATTTTTTGAATGGTGAGAAGTGAGGGACTGTGGAGGAGCGGAGAGATTTAGGAGTCCAATGATAGAAATCACTAAAAGCTGCTGAATTTTTGGATTCTCTGCCCCAGAGGCAGTGGAGGCTCAGTCGTTGAGTATATTTGAGACAGAGATCAATAGATTTTTGAATATTAAGGGAATCGAGGGATATGGGGATCGGGCGGGAAAGTGGAGTTGAGGTCAAAGATCAGCCGTGATCTTATTGAATGACTCGAGGGGCTGAATGGCTGACCCCTGCTCCTGCTTCTTACGTTTGTAACCATTCTATGATTCAATGATTTTTAAGCATCTGCAGTGTTGGAGTTTTGTCTGACAAATGCAATATGCATTCACTTTCTAACACCCCAGAAATCATTTGGAGTCTCGTTTGAAACATCCGGATGTGATTGGCATGAAAACAGTTTATTCCTCTGCGTTATATAAACGAATTTGTGAATGATTTGCTGATGTGCAGACCTCATGTGTTATTTAGTTAGCAGTGGTACAACACGCAAACAATAAACTTTAGATTTGCACTGTGAATGGTTTTGTCCTTGAAGTGGTTTATGGAATAATTGATGTGGGAATCAAAGGTGGTTTTATTTACTGTAATCCCAAGGCATATGGGACTGGTTGTGGAGAGACACTGGGGAAGAAATTCTTTCGTGTCCCACTGATTTTGAGAGCGTGAATCCATCGTGGGCGTACACCGTTGTTGGTGGGACATCCCGTGCCAGAAGTGCAGACAAAGAGTGGCCCTCACCATATTACCATATTGGTACAGGCTAGACTCATTAAATGTGTTAATAAGGGTTCGACACTCACCCTAGGACCCCTTTACAAAACTGATCCCTGGGAACCTTTCATTGGCGATTCCTTGTATCCATACAATCATGGATGGTTCCAGCACAGGAGGCCATTTGGCCCGTATCGTATCTCCCCGTATCGTATCTCCCCGTATCGTATTGCTCCATATCGTATCTCCCCGTATTGTATCTCCCCGTATCGTATCGCCTCATATCATATCGTCCCGTAGCGTATCACCCCGTATCGCCTGTATCATATCGGCCCATATCGTATCGCCCATATCGTACCTCCCCGTAACGTATCGACCCGTATCGTATCTCCCCGTATCATATCTCCCCGTATCATATCGCTCCGTATCGTATCTCCCCATATTGTATCGCCCCATATCGTACTGCCCCGTATCGTATCGCCCCGTATCGTATCTCCCCGTATCATATCGCCCCATATTGTATCGGCCCGTATCGTATCGTTCCGTATCGTATCACCCCGTATCGTATCGCCCCGTATCGTATCACCCCGTATCGCATCGCCCCATATCGTATCGGCACGTATCGTATCGCCCCGTATCGTATCTCCCCGTATCGTATCGCCCCGTATCGTATCGCCCCATATTGTATCGTCCCGTATCGTATCTCCCCGTATCGTATCGCCCCGTATCGTATCTCTCCGTATCGTATCGCCCCGAATCGTATCTCCCCGTATCGTATCGCTCCGTATCGTATCTCCCCGTATTGTATCTCCCCGTATCGTATCGCCCCGTATCGTATCTCCCCATATCGTACTGCCCCGTATCGTATCGCCCCGAATCGTATCTCCCCGTATCGTATCGCCCCGTATCGCCCGTATCGTATCTCCCCGTATCGTATCTCCCCATATTGTATAACCCCGTATCGTATCGCCCCGTATCGCCCGTATCGTATCTCCCCGTATCGTATCTCCCCGTATCGTATCTCCCCGTATCGTATCGCTCCGTATCGTATCGCCTGTATCGTATCGCCTGTATCGTATCGCCCCGTATCATCTCGCCTGTATCGTATCGCCTGTATCGTATCGCCCCGTATCATCTCGCCCATATCGTATCGCTCCGTATCGTATCGCCCGTATCATCTCGCCCATATCGTATCGCCCGTATCATATCGCCTGTATCGTATCGCCTGTATCGTATCGCCCCGTATCATCTCGCCCATATCGTATCGCCCGTATCATATCGCCCCGTATCATATCGCCCGTATCGTATCTCCCCGTATCGCCCCGTATCGTATCGCCCGTATCATATCGCCCTGTATCGCCCGTATCATATCGCCCCGTATCATATCACCCCGTATCATATTGCCCCGTATCGTATCGCCCGTATCATATCGCCCTGTATCGCCCGTATCATATCGCCCCGTATCATATCACCCCGTATCGTATCGCCCCGTATCATATCGCCCGTATCATATTGCCCCGTATCGTATCGCCCGTATCGTATCGCCCCGTATCATATCGCCCCGTATCATATTGCCCCGTATCGTAGCGCCCGTATCGTATCGCCCCGTATCGTATCGCCCGTATCGTATCGCCCCGTATCATATCACCCCGTATCATATTGCCCCGTATCGTATCGCCCGTATCATATCGCCCGTATCATATCGCCCGTATCGTATCGCCCCGTATCATATCGCCCGTATCATATTGCCCCGTATCGTATCGCCCGTATCGTATCGCCCCGTATCATATCACCCCGTATCATATCACCCCGTATCATATTGCCCCGTATCGTATCGCCCGTATCGCATCGCCCCGTATCGCATCACCAAATATCGTATCGCTCCGTGTCGTATCGCCCCATATCGTATCGCCCCATATCGCCCTGTATTGTATTGTCCCATATCATATTGCCCGTATTGTATCTCCCCGTAACATATCGCCCCATATCGCATCTCCCCGTATTGTATCGCCCCGTATCGTATCTCCCCGTATTGTATCGCTCCATATCGTATCTCCCCATATCGTACCGCCCCGTATCGTATCGCCCCATATCACCCCGTTTCGTATTGTCCCATATCGTATCGCCCCGTATCGTATCTCCCCATATCGCCCTGTATCGTATCTCCCCATAACGTATCGCCACGTATCGTATCGCTCCGTTTCGTATCGCCCCGTATCGCTTCATATCATATCGGCCCATATCGTATCACCCCGTATCGCCCGTATCGTATCGCCCCGTATCGTATCGCCCGTATCGTATCTCCCCATAACGTATCACCCCGTATCGTATCTCCCCGTATCGTATCGCCCCATATCGTATCGCCCCGTATCGTATCGCCCCCTATCGCCCGTATCGTATCGCCCCGTATCGTATCGCCCGTATCGTATCTCCCCATAACGTATCACCCCGTATCGTATCTCCCCGTATCGTATCGCCCCATATCGTATCGCCCCGTATCGTATCGCCCCGTATCACCTCATATCGTATCGCCCCGTATCGTATCGCCCCCTATCGCCCGTATCGTATCGCCACGTATCGTATCGCCTGCATCTTATCTCCCCGTATCGTATCTCCCCGTATCGTATCGCCCCGTATCGTAACTCCCCATATCGTATCGCCCCGTATCGTATCTCCCCATATCGTATCACCCCGTATCGTATCTCCCCGTATCGTATCTCCCCGTATCGTATCGCCCCATATCGTATCGGCACGTAGCGTATCGCCCCGTATCGTATCTCCCCATATCCTATCGCCCCGTATCGTATCGCCCCGTATTGTATCGTCCTGTATCGTATCTCCCCGTATCGTAACGCCCCATATCGTATCTCCCCGTATCGTATCGCCCAGAATCGTATCTCCCCGTATCGTATCGCTCCGTATCGTATCTCCCCGTATTGTATCGCCCCGTATCGTATCGCCCCGTATCACCCGTATCGGATCTCCCCGTATCGTATTGCCCCGTATCGTATCTCCCCATATTGTATCGCCCCGTATCGTATTGCCCATATCGTATCGCCCCGTATCGTATCGCCTGTATCGTATCGCCCGTATCGTATCGCCTGTATCATATCGCCCGTATCGTATCGCCTGTATCGTATCGCCCCGTATCGTATCGCCCGTATCATATCGCCCGTATCGTATCGCCTGTATCGTATCGCCCGTATCGTATCTCCCCGTATCGCCCCGTATCGTATCGCCCGTATCATATCGCCCTGTATCACCCGTATCATATCGCCCCGTATTGTATCACCCCGTATCATATCGCCCCGTATCATATCGCCTGTATCGCATCACCCCATATCATATCGCTCTGTGTTGTATCGCCCCATATCGTATCGCCCTGTATCGTATTGTCCCATATCCTATCGCCTGTATCGTATCTCTCCATATCGGCCCGTATCGTATTTCCCCGTATCGTATCGCACCATATCACCCGGTATCGTATTGTCCCATATCATATCGCCCCGTATCATATCGCCCCGTATCGTATTGCACCATATCATATCGCCCCGTGTCGCCCGTATCGTATCTCCCCGTATCGTATCTCCCCATATCGTATCGCCCGTATCGCATCGCTCCGTATCGTATCGCCCGTATCATATCGCCTGTATCATATCGCCTGTATCGTATCACCCGTATCATATCGCCCCGTATTGTATCACCCCGTATCGTATCACCCGTATCATATCGCCTGTATCATATCGCCTGTATCATATCGCCTGTATCGCATCGCCCCGTATCGCATCACCCCATATCGTATCGCTCTGTGTTGTATCGCCCCATATCGTATCGCCCCATATCGTATCGCCCTGTATCGTATTGTCCCATATCCTATCGCCTGTATCGTATCTCTCCATATCGCCCCGTATCGTATTTCCCCGTATCGTATCGCACCATATCACCCGGTATCGTATTGTCCCATATCATATCGCCCCGTATCATATCGCCCCGTATCGTATTGCCCCATATCATATCGCCCCGTATCGTATCGCCCGTATCGTATCGCCCCGGATCGTATCGCCCCGTATCGCCCGTATCGTATCTCTCCGTATCGTCCCATATCCCATAGCCCCGTATTGTATCGGCCCTTATCGTATCGCTCCGTTTCGTATCGCCCCGAATCGTATTTCCCCGTATCATATCGCCCCGTATCGTATCTCCCCGTATTGTATCGCCCCATATCATATCGCCCCGTATCATATCGCCCCGTATCGTATCGCCCCGTATCGTATCACCCCATATCGTATCTCCCCATATCGTATCTCCCCATATCGCCCCGTATCATATCTCCCCATAACGTATCGCCCCGTATCGTATCGCTCCGTTTCGTATCGCCCCGTATCGCTTCATATCATATCGCCCCATATCGTATCGCCCCGTATCACCTCATATCGTATCGCCCCGTATCGTATCGCCCCGTATCGCCCGTATCGTATCGCCCCGTATCGTATCGCCCGCATTGTATCTCCCCGTATCGTATCTCCCCGTATTGTATCGCCCATATCGTATCGCTCCGTATCGTATCGCCCGTATCATATCGCCTGTATCGCATCGCCCCGTATCGCATCACCCCATATCGTATCGCTCTGTGTTGTATCGCCCCATATCGTATCGCCCCATATCGTATCGCCCTGTATCGTATTGTCCCATATCCTATCGCCTGTATCGTATCTCTCCATATCGCCCCGTATCGTATTTCCCCGTATCGTATCGCACCATATCACCCGGTATCGTATTGTCCCATATCGTATTGCCCGTATCGTATCGCCCCGGATCGTATCGCCCCGTATCACCCGTATCGTATCTCTCCGTATCGTCCCGTATCCCATAGCCCCGTATTGTATCGGCCCTTATCGTATCGCTCCGTTTCGTATCGCCCCGTATCGCCCCGTATCGCATCGCCCGTATCGTATCTCCCCGTATCGTATCGCCCCGAATCGTATTTCCCCGTATCATATCGCCCCGTATCGTATCTCCCCGTATCGTATCGCCCCGTATCGTACCGCCCCGTATCGTATCGCTCCGTATCGTATCTCCCCATATTGTATCGCCCCATATCATATCACCCCGTATCGTATTGTCCCATATCATATTGCCCCATATCGTATCGCCCCGTATCGTATCGCCCCATATCGTATCGCCCCGTATCGTATCTCCCCATAACGTATCGCCCCGTATCGTATCGCTCCATTTCGTATCGCCCCGTATCGCTTCATATCATATCGCCCCATATCGTATCACCCCGTATCACCCGTATCGTACCGCCCCGTATCGTATCGCCCGTATCGTATCTCCCCATATCGCATCTCCCCCTATTGTATCGCCCGTATCGTATCTCCCCATATCGTATCGCCCCGTATCACCTCATATCGTATCGCCCTGTATCGTATCGCCCCGTATCGCCCGTATCGTATCGCCCCGTATCGTATCGCCCGCATCGTATCTCCCCGTATCGTATCTCCCCGTATCGTATCGCCCTGTATCGTATCTCCCCGTATCGTATCGCCCCGTATCGTATCTCCCCGTATCGTATCTCCCCGTATCGTATCGCCCCGTATCGTATCTCCCCGTATCGTATCGCCCCGTATCGTATCTCCCCGTATCATATCGCTCCGCATCGTATCTCCCCGTATTGTATCTCCCCATATCGTATCGCCCCATATCGTATCACCCCGTATCGCCCGTATCGTATCGCCCCGTATCGTATCGCCCGTATCGTATCTCCCCATATCGCATCTCCCCCTATTGCATCGCCCGTATCGTATCTCCCCATATTGTATCGCCCCGTATCGTATCGCCCCGTATCACCTCATATCGTATCGCCCCGTATCGTATCGCCCCGTATCGCCCGTATCGTATCGCCCCGTATCATATCGCCCGCATCGTATCTCCCCGTATCGTATCTCCCCGTATCGTATCGCCCTGTATCGTATCTCCCCGTATCGTATCGCCCCGTATCGTATCTCCCCGTATCGTATCTCCCCGTATCGTATCGCCCCGTATCGTATCTCCCCGTATCGTATCGCCCCGTATCGTATCTCCCCGTATTGTATCTCCCCATATCGTATCGCCTCATTTCGTATCGCCCTGTAATGTATCGCCCCGTATCGTATCTCCCCGTATCGTATCTCCCCGTATCATATCGCTCCGTATCGTATCGCCCGTATCGTATCTCCCCGTATCATATCTCCCCGTATCGTATCGCCCGTATTGTATCGCTCCGTATCGTATCGCCCGTATCATATCGCCTGTATCATATCGCCCGTATTGTATCGCTCCGTATCGTATCGCCCGTATCATATCGCCTGTATCGTATCGCCCGTATCATATCGCCCCGTATCATATCGCCCCTATCATATCGCCCGTATCGTTTCGCCCGTAACGTATCTCCCCGTATCGCCCCGTATCGTATCGCCCCGTATCGCCCCGTATCATATCGCCCCGTATCGTATCGCCCCATATCGTATCGCCCGTATCGTATCTCCCTGTATCGCCCCGTATCGTATCGCCCGTATCATATCGCCCTGTATCGCCCGTATCATATCGCCCGTATCGCATCGCCCCGTATCGCATCACCCCATATCGTATCGCTCCGTGTCGTATCGCCCCATATCGTATCGCCCCATATCGTATCGCCCCATATCGCGCTGTATCGTATTGTCCCATATCGTATCGCCTGTATCGCATCTCTCCGTATCGTATCTCCCCGTATCATATCGCCCCGTATCATATTGCCCCGTATCGTAATGCCCCGTATCATATCGCCTGTATCGTATCGCCCCGTATCGTATCGCCCGTATCGTATCGCCACGTATCGTATCGCCGTATCGTATCTCCACGTATCGTATCGCCCCGTATCGTATCTCCCCGTATCGTATCGCCGTATCGTATCTCCCCGTATCGTATCTCCCCGTATCATATCGCTCCGTATCGTATCGCCCGTATCATATCGCCTGTATCATATCGCCCGTATTGTATCGCTCCGTATCGTATCGCCCGTATCATATCGCCCGTATCGTATCGCAAGTATCGTATCTCCCCGTATCGCCCCGTATCGTATCGCCCCGTTTCGTATCTCCCCGTATCGTATCACCCCGTATCGTATCTCCCCGTATCGTATCGCCGTATCGTATCTCCCCGTATCGTATCTCCCCGTATCATATCGCTCCGTATCGTATCGCCCGTATCGTATCTCCCCGTATCGTATCTCCCTGTATCGTATCGCCCGTATTGTATCGCTCCGTATCGTATCGCCCGTATCATATCGCCTGTATCATATCGCCCGTATTGTATCGCTCCGTATCGTATCGCCCATATCATATCGCCCGTATCGTATCTCCCGTATCGTATCTCCCCGTATCGCCCCGTATCGTATCGCCCCGTATCGTATCTCCCAGTATCGTATCGCCGTATCGTATCTCCCCGTATCGTATCTCCCCGTATCATATCGCTCCGTATCGTATCGCCCGTATCGTATCTCCCCGTATCGTATCTCCCCATATCGTATCGCCCGTATTGTATCGCTCCGTATCGTATCGCCCGTATCATATCGCCTGTATCATATCGCCCGTATTGTATCGCTCCGTATCGTATCGCCCGTATCATATCGCCCGTATCGTATCTCCCGTATCGTATCTCCCCGTATCGCCCTGTATCGTATCGCCCCGTATCGTATCTCCCCGTATCATATCGCCCCATATCGTATCGCCCCGTATCGTATCTCCCCATATCGTATCACCCCGTATCGTATCGCCCCGTATCGTATCTCCCCGTATCGTATTGCCCCATATCGTATCGGCACGTAGCGTATCGCCCCGTATCGTATCTCCCCATATCCTATCGCCCCGTATCGTATCGCCCCGTATTGTATCGTCCTGTATCGTATCTCCCCGTATCGTAACGCCCCGTATCGTATCTCCCCATATCGTATCGCCCAGAATCGTATCTCCCCGTATCGTATCGCTCCGTATCGTATCTCCCCGTATTGTATCGCCCCGTATCGTATCGCCCCGTATCACCCGTATCGGATCTCCCCGTATCGTATCGCCCCGTATCGTATCTCCCTGCATCGTATTGCCCCGTATCGTATCTCCCCATATTGTATCGCCCCGTATCGTATCGCCCCGTATCGCCCGTATCGTATCTCCCCGTATCGTATCGCTCCGTATCGTATCGCCCGTATCATATCGCCCGTATCGTATCGCCTGTATCGTATCGCCCGTATCGTATCTCCCCATATCGCCCCGTATCGTATCGCCGGTATTGTATCTCCCCATATCGCATCTCCCCGTATTGTATCGCCCGTAACGTATCTCCCCATATCGCCCCGTATCGTATCGCCGGTATTGTATCTCCCCATATCGCATCTCCCCGTATCGTATCGCCCCGTATCGCCCATATCGTATCTCCCCGTATCGTATCGCCCCGTATCATATCTCCCCATATTGTATCGCCCCGTATCGTATCGCCCCGTGTCGCCCGTATCGTATCTCCCCGTATCGTATCTCCCCGTATCGTATCTCCCCATATCGTATCGCCCGTATCGCATCGCTCCGTATCGTATCGCCCGTATCATATCGCCCGTATCATATCGCCTGTATCATATCGCCCCGTATTGTATCGCCCCGTATCATATCGCCTGTATTGCATCGCCCCGTATCGCATCACCCCATATCGTATCGCTCTGTTTTGTATCGCCCCATATCGTATCGCCCCATATCGTATCGCCCTGTATCGTATTGTCCCATATCCTATCGCCTGTATCGTATCTCTCCATATCGCCCCGTATCGTATTTCCCCGTATCGTATCGCACCATATCACCCGGTATCGTATTGTCCCGTATCATATCGCCCCGTATCATATCGCCCCGTATCGTATTGCCCCATATCATATCGCCCCGTATCGTATCGCCCGTATCGTATCACCCCGGATCGTATCGCCCCGTATCGCCCGTATCGTATCTCTCCGTATCGTCCCGTATCCCATAGCCCCGTATTGTATCGGCCCTTATCGTATCGCTCCGTTTCGTATCGCCCCGTATCGTATCGCCCCGAATCGTATCTCCCCATATCACATCGCCCCGTATCGTATCGCCCGTATCGTATCTCCCCGTATCGTATCGCCCCGAATCGTATCTCCCCATATCACATCGCCCCGTATCGTATCGCCCGTATCGTATCTCCCCGTATCGTATCGCCCCGAATCGTATCTCCCCATATCACATCGCCCCGTATCGTATCGCCCGTATCGTATCTCCCCGTATCGTATCGCCCGTATCGTATCTCCCCGTATCGTATCGCCCCGAATCGTATCTCCCCATATCATATCGCCCCGTATCGTATCTCCCCGTATCATATCGCCCCGTATCGTACCGCCCCGTATCGTATCGCTCCATATCGTATCTCCCCGTATCGTATCGCCCCGTATCGTACCGCCCCGTATCGTATCGCTCCATATCGTATCTCCCCGTATCGTATCGCCCCGTATCGTACCGCCCCGTATCGTATCGCTCCATATCGTATCTCCCCGTATCGTATCGCCCCGTATCGTATCGCCCCATATCACCCCGTATCGTATTGTCCCATATCATATCGCCCCATATCGTATCGCCCCATATCGTATCGCCCCGTATCGTATCTCCCCATAACGTATCGCCCCGTATCGTATCGCCCCGTATCGTATCTCCCCATATCGCCCTGTATCGTATCTCCCCATAACGTATCGCCCCGTATCGTATCGCTCCGTTTCGTATCGCCCCGTATCGCTTCATATCATATTGCCCCATATCGTATCACCCCGTATCGCCCGTATCGTATCGCCCCGTATCGTATCGCCCGCATCGTATCTCCCCGTATCGTATCTCCCCGTATCGTATCGCCCTGTATCGTATCTCCCCGTATCATATCTCCCCATATCGCATCTCCCCCTATTGTATCGCCTGTATCGTATCTCCCCATATCGTATCGCCCCGTATCGTATCGCCCCGTATCGCCCGTATCGTATCGCCCCGTATCGTATCGCCCGCATCGTATCTCCCCGTATCGTATCTCCCCGTATCGTATCGCCCTGTACCGTATCTCCCCGTATCGTATCGCCCCGTATCGTATCTCCCCGTATCGTATCTCCCCGTATCGTATCGCCCCGTATCGTATCTCCCCGTATCGTATCGCCCCGTATCGTATCTCCCCGTATCATATCGCTCCGTATCGTATCTCCCCGTATTGTATCTCCCCATATCGTATCGCCTCATATCGTATCGCCCCGTAATGTATCGCCCCGTATCGTATCTCCCCGTATCGTATCTCCCCGTATCATATCGCTCCGTATCGTATCGCCCGTATCGTATCTCCCCGTATCGTATTTCCCCGTATCGTATCGCCCGTATTGTATCGCTCCGTATCGTATCGCCCGTATCATATCGCCTGTATCGTATCGCCCGTATCATATCGCCCCGTATCATATCGCCCCTATCATATCGCCCGTATCGTATCGCCCGTAACGTATCTCCCCGTATCGCCCCGTATCGTATCGCCCCATATCGTATCGCCCGTATCGTATCTCCCCGTATCGCCCCGTATCGTATCGCCCGTATCATATCGCGCTGTATCGCCCGTATCATATCGCCCCATATCGTATCACCCCGTATCATATCGCCCCGTATCATATCGCCCCGTATCGCATCGCCCCGTATCGTATCGCTCCGTGTCGTATCGCCCCATATCGTATCTCCCATATCGTATCGCCCCATATCGCGCTGTATCGTATTGTCCCATATCGTATCGCCTGTATCGCATCTCTCCGTATCGCCCGGTATCGTATTTCCCCGTATCGTATCGCCCCATATCACCCCGTATCATATTGTCCCATATCACATCGCCCCATATCGTATCGGCCCGTATCGTATCGCCCCAGATCGTATCGCCCCGTATCGCCCGTATCGTATCTCTCTGTATCGTCCCGTATCCTATAGCCCCGTATCGTATCGCCCCGTATCGTATCGCTCCGTTTCGTATTGTCCCGTATCACCTCATATCGTATCGCCCCATATCGTATCGCCCCGTATCGCCCGTATCGTATCGCCCCGTATCGTATCGCCGGTATTGTATCTCCACATATCGCATCTCCCCGTATCGTATCGCCCGTATCGTATCGCCCCGTATCGTATCGCCCGTATCGTATCGCCCCGTGTCGTATCGCCCGTATCGTATCTCCCCGTATCGTATCGCCCCGTATCGTATCTCCCCGTATCGTATCGCCCCGTATCGTATCTCCCCATATTGTATCGCCCCGTATCGTATCGCCCCGTGTCGCCCATATCGTATCTCCCCGTATCGTATCTCCCCATATCATATATCCCCGTATCGTATCGCCCGTATCGCATCGCTCCGTATCGTATCGCCCGTATCATATCGCCTGTATCATATCGCCCGTATCGTATCGCTCCGTATCGTATCGCCCTTATCATATCGCCTGTATCGTATCACCCGTATCATATCGCCCCATATCATATCGGCCATATCGTATCGCCCGCGTCATATCGCCCCGTATCGTATTGCCCCGTATCATATCGCCCCGTATCATATCGCCCCGTATCATATCGCCCGTATCATATCGCCCCATATCATATCGCCCCGTATCATATCGCCCCGTATCATATCGCCCGTATCATATCGCCCCATATCATATCGCCCGTATCATATCGCCCGTATCGTATCTCCCCGTATCGCCCCGTATCGTATCGCCCGTATCATACCGCCCTGTATTGCCCGTATCGCATCACCCCGTATCGCATCACCCCATATCGTATCGCTCCGTGTCGTATCGCCCCATATCGTGTCGCCCCATATCGTATCGCCCCATATCACCCTGTATCGTATTGTCCAATATCGTATCGCCTGTATCGTATCTCTCCATATCGCCCCGTATCGTATTTCCCCATATCGTATCGCACCATATCACCCCGTATCATATCGCCCCGTATCATATCGCCCCGTATCGTATTGCCCCGTATCATATCGCCTGTATCGTATCGCCCCGTATCGTATCGCCCGTATCGTATCGCCACGTATCGTATCGCCGTATCGTATCTCCCCGTATCGTATCGCCCCGTATCGTATCTCCCCGTATCGTATCTCCGTATCGTATCTCCCCGTATCGTATCGCCGTATCGTATCTCCCCGTATCGTATCTCCGTATCGTATCTCCCCGTATCGTATCGCCCGTATCGTATCGCCACGTATCGTATCGCCGTATCGTATCTCCCCGTATCGTATCGCCCCGTATCGTATCTCCCCGTATCGTATCGCCCCGTATCGTATCGCCCGTATCGTATCGCTCCGTATCGTATCGCCCGTATCGTATCTCCCCGTATCGTATCTCCCCGTATCGTATCGCCCATATTGTATCGCTCCGTATCGTATCGCCCATATCATATCGCCTGTATCATATCGCCCCTATCATATCGCCCGTATCGTATCGCCCGTATCGTATCTCCCCGTATCACCCCGTATCGTATCGCCCCGTATCGTATCGCCCGTATCGTATCGCCCGTATCGTATCTCCCCGTATCGCCCCGTATCGTATCGCCCGTATCATATCGCCCCATATCGTATCACACATATCATATCGCCCGTATCGTATCTCCCCGTATCGCCCCGTATCGTATCGCCCGTATCATATCGCCCCGTATCATATCGCCCCTATCATATCGCCCGTATCGTATCACCCGTATCGTATCTCCCCGTATCGCCCCGTATCGTATGCCCCGTATCGTATCTCCCCGTATCGCCCCGTATCGTATCGCCCGTATCATATCGCCCGAATCATATCGCCCGCATCATATTGCCCCGTATCGCATCACCCCATATCATATCGCTCCGTGTCGTATCGCTCCATATCGTATCGCCCAGTATCGCCCCGTATTGTATCGCTCCGTATCGTATCACCCCATTTCTTATCGCTCCGTATCGTATCGCTCCGCATCGTATCGCTCCGTATCGTATCGCCCCGTATCGTATCGCCCGTATCGCCTGTATCGTATCGCTCCATCTCGTATCGCTAGTAATGTATCGCCCGTAACATATCGCTCCGCATCGTATCGCCCCGTATCGTATCACCCGTATCGTATCGCTCCGTATCGTATCGCCGCGTGTTGCCCGTATCGTATCGCCCTGTATCGTATCGCCCCGTATTGCCCCGTATCGTATCGCCCCGTATCGTATCACACATATCATATCGCCTGTATCGTATCGCCTGTATCGTATCGCCCCATATCATAACGCCCGTATCGTATCGCCCGTATCATATCGCCCCGTATCGTATCACCCGTAGCGTATCGCCCCATATCGTATCGCCCGTATCGTATCGCTCCATATCGTATCGCCCCGTATTGCCCGTATCGTATCGCACTGTAGCTTATCGCCCCGTATTGCCCCATATCGTATCGCCCCGTATCGTATCGTCCCGTATCGTATCACTCCGTATCGTATCACCCCGTATCGTATCGCTCCGTAGCGTATCGCCAGTATCGTATCGCCCGTATCATATCGCCCCGTATCGTATCGCTCCGTATCTTTTCGCCCGTATCATATTGCCCCGTATCGTATCGCCAGTATCGTATCGCCCGTATCATATCGCCCCGTATCATATCGCCCCGTATCGTATCGCTCCGTATCTTTTCGCCCGTATCATATTGCCCCGTATCATATCACCCCGTATCATATCGCCCGTATCGTATCTCCCCGTATCATATCGCCCCGTATCGTATCGCCCCGTATCATATCGCCCCGTATCGTATCGCCCCGTATCGTATCGCCCGTATAATATTGCCCCGTATCATATCACCCCGTATCATATCGCCCGTATCGTATCTCCCCGTATCGCCCCGTATCACCCGTATCATATTGCCCCGTTTCATATCACCCCGTATCATATCGCCCGTATCATATCGCCCCATATCATATCGCCCCGTATCGTATCGCTCCGTATCTTTTCGCCCGTATCATATTGCCCCGTATCATATCACCCCGTATCATATCGCCCGTATCGTATCTCCCCGTATCATATCGCCCCGTATCGTATCACCCCGTATCATATCGCCCCGTATCATATCGCCCGTATCGCATCGCCCCGTATCACATCGCCTCATATCGTATCGTTCCATGTCGTATCGCTCCATATCGTATCGCCCAGTATCGCCCCGTATCGTATCGCTCCGTATCGTATCGCCCCGTATCGTATCGTTCCGTATCGTATCGTCCCGTATCACATTGCCCCGTATCATATCGCCCCATATCGCATCGCCCCGTATCGCATCGCCCCGTATCGTATCGTTCCATATTGCATCGCCCCGTATCGTATCGCCCCGTATCATATCGCCCCATATTGCATCGCCCCGTATCGCATCGCCCCGTATCGTATCGTTCCATATCGTATCGCCCCGAATTGTATCGCTCCGTATCGTATCGCCCCGTATCGTATCGCCCGTATCATATTGCCCCGTATCATATCGCCCGTATCATATCGTCCCGTATCATATCGCCCCGTATCGTATCAACCGTAGCGTATTGCCCCGTATCGTATCGCCCGTATTGTATCGCTCCGTATCATATCGTCCCGTATCGTATCGCCCGTATCGTATCAACCGTAGCGTATTGCCCCGTATCGTATCGCCCGTATTGTATCGCTCCGTATCGTATCGCCCGTATCATATCGCCTGTATCGTATCGCCCGTATCATATCGCCCCGTATCATATCGCCCCTATCATATCGCCCGTATCGTATCGCCCGTAACGTATCTCCCCGTATCGCCCCGTATCGTATCGCCCCATATCGTATCGCCCGTATCGTATCTCCCCGTATCGCCCCGTATCGTATCGCCCGTATCATATCGCGCTGTATCGCCCGTATCATATCGCCCCATATCGTATCACCCCGTATCATATCGCCCCGTATCATATCGCCCCGTATCGCATCGCCCCGTATCGTATCGCTCCGTGTCGTATCGCCCCATATCGTATCTCCCATATCGTATCGCCCCATATCGCGCTGTATCGTATTGTCCCATATCGTATCGCCTGTATCGCATCTCTCCGTATCGCCCGGTATCGTATTTCCCCGTATCGTATCGCCCCATATCACCCCGTATCATATTGTCCCATATCACATCGCCCCATATCGTATCGGCCCGTATCGTATCGCCCCAGATCGTATCGCCCCGTATCGCCCGTATCGTATCTCTCTGTATCGTCCCGTATCCTATAGCCCCGTATCGTATCGCCCCGTATCGTATCGCTCCGTTTCGTATTGTCCCGTATCACCTCATATCGTATCGCCCCATATCGTATCGCCCCGTATCGCCCGTATCGTATCGCCCCGTATCGTATCGCCGGTATTGTATCTCCACATATCGCATCTCCCCGTATCGTATCGCCCGTATCGTATCGCCCCGTATCGTATCGCCCGTATCGTATCGCCCCGTGTCGTATCGCCCGTATCGTATCTCCCCGTATCGTATCGCCCCGTATCGTATCTCCCCGTATCGTATCGCCCCGTATCGTATCTCCCCGTATCGTATTGCCCCGTATCATATCTCCCCATATTGTATCGCCCCGTATCGTATCGCCCCGTGTCGCCCATATCGTATCTCCCCGTATCGTATCTCCCCATATCATATATCCCCGTATCGTATCGCCCGTATCGCATCGCTCCGTATCGTATCGCCCGTATCATATCGCCTGTATCATATCGCCCGTATCGTATCGCTCCGTATCGTATCGCCCTTATCATATCGCCTGTATCGTATCACCCGTATCATATCGCCCCATATCATATCGGCCATATCGTATCGCCCGCGTCATATCGCCCCGTATCGTATTGCCCCGTATCATATCGCCCCGTATCATATCGCCCCGTATCATATCGCCCGTATCATATCGCCCCATATCATATCGCCCCGTATCATATCGCCCCGTATCATATCGCCCGTATCATATCGCCCCATATCATATCGCCCGTATCATATCGCCCGTATCGTATCTCCCCGTATCGCCCCGTATCGTATCGCCCGTATCATACCGCCCTGTATTGCCCGTATCGCATCACCCCGTATCGCATCACCCCATATCGTATCGCTCCGTGTCGTATCGCCCCATATCGTGTCGCCCCATATCGTATCGCCCCATATCACCCTGTATCGTATTGTCCAATATCGTATCGCCTGTATCGTATCTCTCCATATCGCCCCGTATCGTATTTCCCCATATCGTATCGCACCATATCACCCCGTATCATATCGCCCCGTATCATATCGCCCCGTATCGTATTGCCCCGTATCATATCGCCTGTATCGTATCGCCCCGTATCGTATCGCCCGTATCGTATCGCCACGTATCGTATCGCCGTATCGTATCTCCCCGTATCGTATCGCCCCGTATCGTATCTCCCCGTATCGTATCTCCGTATCGTATCTCCCCGTATCGTATCGCCGTATCGTATCTCCCCGTATCGTATCTCCGTATCGTATCTCCCCGTATCGTATCGCCCGTATCGTATCGCCACGTATCGTATCGCCGTATCGTATCTCCCCGTATCGTATCGCCCCGTATCGTATCTCCCCGTATCGTATCGCCCCGTATCGTATCGCCCGTATCGTATCGCTCCGTATCGTATCGCCCGTATCGTATCTCCCCGTATCGTATCTCCCCGTATCGTATCGCCCATATTGTATCGCTCCGTATCGTATCGCCCATATCATATCGCCTGTATCATATCGCCCCTATCATATCGCCCGTATCGTATCGCCCGTATCGTATCTCCCCGTATCACCCCGTATCGTATCGCCCCGTATCGTATCGCCCGTATCGTATCGCCCGTATCGTATCTCCCCGTATCGCCCCGTATCGTATCGCCCGTATCATATCGCCCCATATCGTATCACACATATCATATCGCCCGTATCGTATCTCCCCGTATCGCCCCGTATCGTATCGCCCGTATCATATCGCCCCGTATCATATCGCCCCTATCATATCGCCCGTATCGTATCGCCCGTATCGTATCTCCCCGTATCGCCCCGTATCGTATGCCCCGTATCGTATCTCCCCGTATCGCCCCGTATCGTATCGCCCGTATCATATCGCCCGAATCATATCGCCCGCATCATATTGCCCCGTATCGCATCACCCCATATCATATCGCTCCGTGTCGTATCGCTCCATATCGTATCGCCCAGTATCGCCCCGTATTGTATCGCTCCGTATCGTATCACCCCATTTCTTATCGCTCCGTATCGTATCGCTCCGCATCGTATCGCTCCGTATCGTATCGCCCCGTATCGTATCGCCCGTATCGCCTGTATCGTATCGCTCCATCTCGTATCGCTAGTAATGTATCGCCCGTAACATATCGCTCCGCATCGTATCGCCCCGTATCGTATCACCCGTATCGTATCGCTCCGTATCGTATCGCCGCGTGTTGCCCGTATCGTATCGCCCTGTATCGTATCGCCCCGTATTGCCCCGTATCGTATCGCCCCGTATCGTATCACACATATCATATCGCCTGTATCGTATCGCCTGTATCGTATCGCCCCATATCATAACGCCCGTATCGTATCGCCCGTATCATATCGCCCCGTATCGTATCACCCGTAGCGTATCGCCCCATATCGTATCGCCCGTATCGTATCGCTCCATATCGTATCGCCCCGTATTGCCCGTATCGTATCGCACTGTAGCTTATCGCCCCGTATTGCCCCATATCGTATCGCCCCGTATCGTATCGTCCCGTATCGTATCACTCCGTATCGTATCACCCCGTATCGTATCGCTCCGTAGCGTATCGCCAGTATCGTATCGCCCGTATCATATCGCCCCGTATCGTATCGCTCCGTATCTTTTCGCCCGTATCATATTGCCCCGTATCGTATCGCCAGTATCGTATCGCCCGTATCATATCGCCCCGTATCATATCGCCCCGTATCGTATCGCTCCGTATCTTTTCGCCCGTATCATATTGCCCCGTATCATATCACCCCGTATCATATCGCCCGTATCGTATCTCCCCGTATCATATCGCCCCGTATCGTATCGCCCCGTATCATATCGCCCCGTATCGTATCGCCCCGTATCGTATCGCCCGTATAATATTGCCCCGTATCATATCACCCCGTATCATATCGCCCGTATCGTATCTCCCCGTATCGCCCCGTATCACCCGTATCATATTGCCCCGTTTCATATCACCCCGTATCATATCGCCCGTATCATATCGCCCCATATCATATCGCCCCGTATCGTATCGCTCCGTATCTTTTCGCCCGTATCATATTGCCCCGTATCATATCACCCCGTATCATATCGCCCGTATCGTATCTCCCCGTATCATATCGCCCCGTATCGTATCACCCCGTATCATATCGCCCCGTATCATATCGCCCGTATCGCATCGCCCCGTATCACATCGCCTCATATCGTATCGTTCCATGTCGTATCGCTCCATATCGTATCGCCCAGTATCGCCCCGTATCGTATCGCTCCGTATCGTATCGCCCCGTATCGTATCGTTCCGTATCGTATCGTCCCGTATCACATCGCCCCGTATCATATCGCCCCATATCGCATCGCCCCGTATCGCATCGCCCCGTATCGTATCGTTCCATATTGCATCGCCCCGTATCGTATCGCCCCGTATCATATCGCCCCATATCGCATCGCCCCGTATCGCATCGCCCCGTATCGTATCGTTCCATATCGTATCGCCCCGAATTGTATCGCTCCGTATCGTATCGCCCCGTATCGTATCGCCCGTATCATATTGCCCCGTATCATATCGCCCGTATCATATCGTCCCGTATCATATCGCCCCGTATCGTATCGCCCCGTATCATATCGCCCGTATCGTATCAACCGTAGCGTATTGCCCCGTATCGTATCGCCCCGTATCGCATCGCCCCGTATAGTATCGCCCCGTATCGTATCGGCCATATCGTATCGCTCCGTATCGTATCACCCAGTAGCGGAGCGCTCCGTATCGTATCGCCCGTATCATATTGCCCCGTATCGTATCGCCCCGTATCGTATCGCCCTGTATCATATCGCCCGTATCGTATCGCCCGTATCATATTGCCCCGTATTATATCGCCCCGTATCATATCGCCCGTATCGTGTCGCCCCGTATCGTATCACCCCGTATCATATCGCCCCGTATCATATCGCCCGTATCGCATCACCCCGTATCACATCGCCCCGTATCGTATCGCTCCGTGTCGTATCGCTCCATATCGTATCGCCCAGTATCGCCCCGTATCGTATCGCCCCGTATCATATCGCTCCGTATCGTATCGCCACGTACCGTATCGCCACGTATCGTATCGCTCCGTATCATATCGCCCCGTATCGTATCGCTCCGTATCGTAACGCCCCGTATCATATCGCTCCGTATCATATCGCCCCAGATCGTATAGCCCCGTATCACATCGCTCCGTATCGCATCACTCCGTATCGTATCGGCCAGTATTGCCCGTGTCGTATCGCCACATAGCTTATCACCCCGTATCACCCCGTATCGTATCGCCCCGTATCGCATTGCCCCGTATCGTATCGCCTGTATCGTATCGCCCCGTATCGTATCGCCCCCGTATCGTATCGCCTGTATCGCCTGTATCGTATCGCTCCATATCGTATCGCTAGTATCGTATCGCCCATATCATATCGCCCCATATCGTATCGCTCCATATCATATCGCCCGTATCGTATCGCCCCATATCGTATCGCCCGTATCATATCGCCCCGTATCATATCGCCCCGTATCGTATCGCCCGTATCGTATCGCCCCATATCGTATCGCCCGTATCATATCGCCCCGTATCATATCGCCCCGTATCCTATCGCCCGTATCGTATCGCCCCATATCGTGCCGCCCGTATCATATCGCCCCGTATCGTATCGCCCGTATCGTATCGCCCCGTATCGTATCGCCCGTGTCGTATCGCTCCGTATCGGCTGTATCATATGGCTCCGTATCGTCTCGCCCGTATCGTATCGCCCGTATCATATCGCCCCGTATCGTATCGCCCCGTATCGTATCGCCCATATCATATCGCCCGTATCGTATCGCAACCGCATCATATCACCGGTATCGTATCACACATATCATATCGCCCGTATCGTATCGCCCCTTTCATATCGCCCGTATCGTATCACCCGTAGCGTATCGCCCCGTATCGTATCGCCCGTATCGTATCACTCCGTATCGTATCGCCCCGTATTGCCCATGTCATATCGCCCCGTAGGTTATCGCACCGTATCGCCCCGTATCGTATCGCCCCGTATCGCATCGCCACGTATCATATCGCCGCGCATCGTATCGCCCCATATCGCATCGCCCCGTATCGTATCGGCCGTATCGTATCGCTCCGTATCGTATCACCCCATATCGTAGCGCTCCGTATCGTATCGCCCGTATCACCTGTATCATATCGCTCCGTATCGTATCACCAGTATCGTATCGCCCGTATCATATCGCCCGTATCGTATCGCCCGTATCGTATCGCCCATATCGTATCTCCCCGTATCGCCCCGTATCACCCATATCATATCGCCCCATATCGTATAACCCCGTATCGCATTGCCCCGTATCGTATCGCCCCGTATCGTATCGCCAGTATCGTATCGCCTGTATCGTATCGCCCGTATCGTATCTCCCGTATCATATCGCCCCGTATCATATCGCCCCGTATCATATCGCCCCATATCGTATCGCCTCGTATCGCCCGTATCGTATCGCCCCGTATCGTATCGCCCGTATCGTATCTCCCCATATTGTATCGCCCCGTATCGCCTCATATCGTATCGCCCCGTATCGTATCGCCCCATATCGCCCGTATCGCATCTCCCCCTATTGTATCGCCCGTATCATATCTCCCCATATTGTATCGCCCCGTATCGCCTCATATCGTATCGCCCCGTATCGTATCGCCCCATATCGCCCGTATCGTATCACCCCGTATCGTATCGCCCCGTATCGCCTCATATCGTATCACCCCGTATCGTATCTCCCCGTATCGTATCTCCCTGTATCGTATCTCCCCGTATCGTATCGCCCCATATCGTATCGGCCCATATCGTATCGTCCCGTATCGTATCTCCCTGTATCGTATCGCCCCATATTGTACCGCCCCGTATCGTATCGCCCCGTATCGTATCTCCCCTTATCGTATCGCCCCGTATCGTATCTCCCCGTATCGTATCGCCCCATGTCATCTCAGCACGTATTGTATCGCCCCGTATCGTATCTCCCCATATTGTATCGCCCCGTATCGCCTCATATCGTATCGCCCCGTATCGTATCTCCCCGTATCGTATCGCCCCGTATCGTATCTCCCCGTATCGTATCGCCCCATGTCATCTCAGCACGTATTGTATCGCCCCGTATCGTATCTCCCCGTATCGTATCACCCGTATCGTATCTCCCCGTATCGTATCACCCGTATCGTATCTCCCCGTATTGTATCGCCCCGTATCGTATCGCCCCGTATCGTATCGCTCCGTATCGTATCTCCCCGTATTGTATCGCCCCGTATCGTATCACCCGTATCGTATCTCCCCGTATCGTATCACCCCGAATCATATCTCCCCCTATCGTATCGCCCCGTATCGTATCGCCCCGTATTGTATCGCCCCGTATCGTATCGCCCCGTATCGTACCGCCCCGTATTGTATCGCCCCGTATCGTATCTCCCCGTATCGTATCGCCCCATATCGTATCTCCCCGTATCGTATCGCCCCGTATTGTATCGCCCCGTATCGTATCTCCCCGTATCGTATCGCCCCATATCGTATCTCCCCGTATCGTATCGCCCCGTATTGTATCGCCCCGTATCGTATCGCCCCGTATCGTATCGCCCCGTATCGTATCTCCCCGTATCGTATCGCCCCATATCGTATCTCCCCGTATCGTATCGCCCCGTATTGTATCGCCCCGTATTGTATCGCCCCGTATCGTATCGCCCCATATCGTATCTCCCCGTATCGTATCTCCCCATATTGTATCGCCCCGCATCGTATCGCCCCGTATCGTATCGCCCGTATCGTATCGCTCCGTATCGTATCTCCCCGAATCGTATCTCCCCGAATCGTATCGCCCGTATCGTATCGCTCCGTATCGTATCGCCGTATCGTATCGCCTGTATCGTATCGCCCGTATCGTATCGCCCATATCATATCGCCCGTATCGTATCTCCCGTATCGTATCGCCCGTATCATATCGCCCCGTATCGCCCGTATCATATCGCCCCGTATCGTATCACCCCGTATCATATCGCCCCGTATCGTATCGCCCATATCATATCACCCGTATCGCATCGCCCCGTATCGTATCATCCCGTGTCGTATCGTTCCATGTCGTATCGCTCCATATTGTATCGCCCGTATCGCCCTGTATCGTATCGCTCCAAATCGTATCGCTAGTATCGTATCGCCCGTATCATATCGCCCGTATCGTATCGCCCGCATCGTATTGCCCCGTATCGTATCGCCCCGTATCGCATCGCCCCGTATCGCATCGCCCTGTATCATATCGCCCGTATCGTATCGCCCGCATCGTATTGCCCCGTATCATATCGCCCCGTATCATATTGCCCGTATCGTATCTCCCCGTATCGCCCCGTATCACACGTATCATATCGCCCCGTATCACACGTATCATATCGCCCGTATCGCATCGCCCCGTATCACATCGCCCCATATCGTATCGCTCCGTGTCGTATCGCTCCATATCGTATCGCCCAGTATTGCCCCATATCGTATCGCCCCGTATCGTATCGCTCCGTATCGTATCGCCCGTATCGAATCGCTTGTATCGTATCGCCCGTATCGTATCGCCCATAATCATATCGCCCGTATCGTAACTCCCGTATCATATCTCCCCGTATCATATTGCCCATATCGTATCGCCCCATATCGTATCGCTCCGTTTCGTATTGCCCCATATCGCTTCATATCGTATCGCCTCCTATCGTATCGCCTCGTATCACCCGTATCGTATCGCCCGGTATCGTATCGCCCGTATCGTATCTCCCCATATCGCATCTCCCCCTATTGTATCGCCCGTATCGTATCTCCCCATATTGTATCGCCCCGTATCGCCTCATATCGTATTGCCCCGTATCGTATCGCCCCATATCGCCCGTATCGTATCACCCCGTATCGTATCGCCCGCATCGTATCTCCCCGTATCGTATCCCCCTGTATCGTATCTCCCCGTATCGTATCGCCCCATATCGTATCGGCCCATATCGTATCGTCCTGTATCGTATCTCCCCGTATCGTATAGCCCCATATTGTACCGCCCCGTATCGTATCGCCCCGTATCGTATCTCCCCGTATCGTATCTCCCCGTATCGTATCTCCCCGTATCGTATCGCCCCATATCGTATCGGCCCATATCGTATCGTCCTGTATCGTATCTCCCCGTATCGTATCGCCCCATATTGTACCGCCCCGTATCGTATCGCCCCGTATCGTATCTCCCCGTATCGTATCGCCCCATGTCGTCTCAGCACGTATTGTATCGCCCCGTATCGTATCTCCCCGTATCGTATCGTCCCCATATCGTATCGCCCCGTATTGTATCGTCCCGTATCGTATCTCCCCGTATCGTATCACCCGTATCGTATCTCCCCGTATCGTATCACCCCGAATCGTATCTCCCCGTATCGTATCGCTCCGTATCGTATCTCCCCGTATTGTATCGCCCCGTATCGTATCACCTGTATCGTATCTCCCCGTATCGTATCACCCCGAATCATATCTCCCCCTATCGTAACGCCCCGTATCGTATCGCCCCGTATCGTATCGCCCGTATCGTATCTCCCCGTATCGTATCGTTCCGTATCGTATCTCCCCGTATTGTATCGCCCCGTATCGTATCGCCCCGTATCGTATCGTTCCGTATCGTATCGCTCCGTATCGTATCTCCCCGTATTGTATCGCCCCGTATCGTATCGCCCCGTATCGTATCGCCCGTATCGTATCTCCCCGTATCGTATTGCCCCGTATCGTGTCTCCCCATATTGTATCGCCCCGCATCGTATCGCCCCGTATCGCCCGTATCGTATCTCCCCGAATCGTATCTCCCCGAATCGTATCGCCCGTATCGTATCGCTCCGTATCGTATCGCCCGTATCGTATCGCCTGTATCGTATCGCCCGTATCGTATCGCCCATATCATATCGCCCGTATCGTATCTCCCGTATCGTATCGCCCGTATCATATCGCCCCATATCGCCCGTATCATATCGCCCCGTATCGCCCGTATCATATCGCCCCGTATCGTATCACCCCGTATCATATCACCCCGTATCATATCACCCGTATCGCATCGCCCCGTATCGTATCGTCCCGTGTCGTATCGTTCCATGTCGTATCGCTCCATATTGTATCACCCAGTATCGCCCCGTATCGTATCGCCCTGTATCATATCGCTCCATATCGTATCGCCCCGTATCGTATCGCTCCGCATCGTATCGCTCCATATCGTATCGCCCTGTATCGTATCGCTCCATATCGTATCGCCCCGCATCGTATCGTCCCGTATCATATCGCCCCGTATCGTATCGCCCGCATCGTATTGCCCCGTATCATATCGCCCCGTATCATATTGCCCGTATCGTATCTCCCCGTATCGCCCCGTATCACACGTATCATATCGCCCCGTATCACACGTATCATATTGCCCATATCGCATCGCCCCGTATCACATCGCCCCATATTGTATCGCTCCGTGTCGTATCGCTCCATATCGTATCGCCCAGTATTGCCCCATATCGTATCGCCCCGTATCGTATCGCTCCGTATCGTATCGCCCGTATCGAATCGCTTGTATCGTATCGCCCGTATCGTATCGCCCATAATCATATCGCCCGTATCGTAACTCCCGTATCATATCTCCCCGTATCATATCGCCCGTATCGTATCGCCCCATATCGTATCGCTCCGTTTCGTATTGCCCCATATCGCTTCATATCGTATCGCCTCCTATCGTATCGCCTCGTATCGCCCGTATCGTATCGCCCGGTATCGTATCGCCCGTATCGTATCTCCCCATATCGCATCTCCCCCTATTGTATCGCCCGTATCGTATCTCCCCATATTGTATCGCCCCGTATCGCCTCATATCGTATTGCCCCGTATCGTATCGCCCCATATCGCCCGTATCGTATCACCCCGTATCGTATCGCCCGCATCGTATCTCCCCGTATCGTATCTCCCTGTATCGTATCTCCCCGTATCATATCGCCCCATATCGTATCGGCCCATATCGTATCGTCCTGTATCGTATCTCCCCGTATCGTATCGCCCCATATTGTACCGCCCCGTATCGTATCGCCCCGTATCGTATCTCCCCGTATCGTATCTCCCCGTATCGTATCTCCCCGTATCGTATCGCCCCATATCGTATCGGCCCATATCGTATCGTCCTGTATCGTATCTCCCCGTATCGTATCGCCCCGTATCGTATCTCCCCGTATCGTATCGCCCCGTATCGTATCTCCCCGTATCGTATCGCCCCGTATTGTATCATCCCGTATCGTATCTCCCCGTATCGTATCGCCCCCATATCGTATCGCCCCGTATTGTATCATCCCGTATCGTATCTCCCCGTATCGTATCACCCGTATCGTATCTCCCCGTATCGTATCACCCCGAATCGTATCTCCCCATATCGTATCGCTCCGTATCGTATCTCCCCGTATTGTATCGCCCCGTATCGTATCGCCCCGTATCGTATCGCCCGTATCGTATCTCCCCATATCGTATTGCCCGTATCGTATCTCCCCATATCGTATCGCTCCGTATCGTATCTCCCCGTATCGTATCGCCCCATATCGTATCTTCCCATATCGTATCGCCCGTATCGTATCTCCCCATATTGTATCGCCCCGCATCGTATCACCCCGTATCGCCCGTATCGTATCTCCCCGTATCGTATCTCCCCGAATCGTATTGTCCCGTGTCGTATCGCCCTGTATCATATCACCTGTATCATATCGCCCGTATCATATTGCCCATATCGTATCACCCGTATCATATCGCCCCGTATCGTATCGCTCCGTGTCGTATCGCTCCATATCGTATCGCCCAGTATCGCCCCGTATCGTATCGCCCGTATCGTATCGCCCCGTATCGTATCGCCCCGTATCGTATCGCTCCGTATCACATCGCCCCATATCGTATCGCTCCGTGTCGTATCGCTCCATATCGTATCACCCCGTATCACCCCGTATCATATCGCACCGTATCGTATCACCCCATATCATATCGCACCGTATCGTATCACCCCGTATCATATCGCCCCGTATCGTATCACCCCGTATCATATCGCCCGTATCATATCGCCCGTATCGCATCGCCCCGTATCACATCGCCCCATATCGTATCGCTCCGTGTCATATCGCTCCATATCGTATCGCCCAGTATCGCCCCGTATCGTATCGCCCCGTATCGTATCGCTCCGTATCGTATCGCCACGCATCGTATCGCTCAGTATCGTATCGCCCCGTATCGTATCACCCATATCGTATCGCCCCGTATCGTATCGCTTGTAACATATCGCCCCGTATCGCCCCGTATCGTATCGCCCCATATCGCATAGTCCCGTATCGTATCGCTCCGTATCGTATCGCCCCGTATTGCCCCGTATCGTATCGCCCCGAATCGTATCGCTGGTATCATATCGCCTCGTACCGCCCCGTATCGTATCGCCCGTATCATATCGCCTCATATCGCCCTGTATCGCCCGTATCATATCTCCCCGTATCGTAACTCCCCGTATCGTATCGCCCGTATCGTATCGCCCAGTATCATATCGCCCCATATCGTATCGCTCCGTATCGTATCACCCGTATTATATTGCCCGTATCATATCGCCCGTATCGTATCGCCCGTATCATATTGCCCCGTATCATATCACCCGTATCGTATTGCCCATATCGTATCTCCCCGTATCGCCCGTATCATATTGCCCCGTATCATATCGCCCCGTATCGTATCGCCCCATGTCGTCTCAGCACGTATTGTATCGCCCCGTATCATATCTCCCCGTATCGTATCGCCCCCATATCGTATCGCCCCGTATTGTATCATCCCGTATCGTATCTCCCCGTATCGTATCACCCGTATCGTATCTCCCCGTATCGTATCACCCCGAATCGTATCTCCCCGTATCGTATCGCTCCGTATCGTATCTCCCCGTATCGTATCACCCCGAATCGTATCTCCCCGTATCGTATCGCTCCGTATCGTATCTCCCCGTATCGTATCACCCCGAATCGTATCGCCCCGTATCGTATCGCCCGTATCGTATCTCCCCATATCGTATTGCCCGTATCGTATCTCCCCATATCGTATCGCTCCGTATCGTATCTCCCCGTATCGTATCGCCCCATATCGTATCTTCCCATATCGTATCGCCCGTATCGTATCTCCCCATATCGTATCGCTCCGTATCGTATCTCCCCGTATCGTATCGCCCCATATCGTATCTTCCCATATCGTATCGCCCGTATCGTATCTCCCCATATTGTATCGCCCCGCATCGTATCACCCCGTATCTCCCCGTATCGTATCTCCCCGAATCGTATCGCTCCGTATCGTATCGCCCCGTATCGTATTGTCCCGTGTCGTATCGCCCTGTATCATATCGCCCGTATCATATTGCCCATATCGTATCACCCGTATCATATCGCCCCGTATCGTATCGCTCCGTATCACATCGCCCCATATCGTATCGCTCCGTGTCGTATCGCTCCATATCGTATCGCCCAGTATCGCCCCGTATCGTATCGCCCGTATCGTATCGCCCCGTATCGTATCGCCCCGTATCGTATCGCTCCGTATCACATCGCCCCATATCGTATCGCTCCGTGTCGTATCGCTCCATATCGTATCACCCCGTATCACCCGTATCATATCGCCCCGTATCGTACCACCCCGTATCATATCGCACCGTATCGTATCACCCCATATCATATCGCACCGTATCGTATCACCCCGTATCATATCGCCCCGTATCGTATCACCCCGTATCATATCGCCCGTATCATATCGCCCGTATCGCATCGCCCCGTATCACATCGCCCCATATCGTATCGCTCCGTGTCATATCGCTCCATATCGTATCGCCCAGTATCGCCCCGTATCGTATCGCCCCGTATCGTATCGCTCCGTATCGTATCGCCACGCATCGTATCGCTCAGTATCGTATCGCCCCGTATCGTATCGCTTGTAACATATCGCCCCGTATCGCCCCGTATCGTATCGCCCCATATCGCATAGTCCCGTATCGTATCGCTCCGTATCGTATCGCCCCGTATTGCCCCGTATCGTATCGCCCCGAATCGTATCGCTGGTATCATATCGCCTCGTACCGCCCCGTATCGTATCGCCCGTATCATATCGCCTCATATCGCCCTGTATCGCCCGTATCATATCTCCCCGTATCGTAACTCCCCGTATCGTATCGCCCGTATCGTATCGCCCAGTATCATATCGCCCCATATCGTATCGCTCCGTATCGTATCACCCGTATTATATCGCCCGTATCATATCGCCCGTATCGTATCGCCCGTATCATATTGCCCCGTATCATATCGCCCCGTATCATATCACCCGTATCGTATTGCCCATATCGTATCTCCCCGTATCGCCCGTATCATATTGCCCCGTATCATATCGCCCCGTATCGTATCGGCCATATCGTATCACCCCGTATCGTATCTCCCCATATCGCCCCGTATCGTATCGCTCCGTTTCGTATCACCCCGTATCGCTTCATATCGTATCGCCCCATATCGTATCGCCCCGTATCGCCCGTATCGGATCGCCCCGTATCGTATCGCCCGTATCGTATCTCCCCATATCGCATCTCCCCCTATTGTAATACCCATATCGTATCTCCCCATATCGTATCGCCCCGTATCGCCTCATATCGTATCACCCTGTATCGTATCGCCCCGTATCGTATCGCCCGCATCGTATCTCCCCGTATCGTATCTCCCCGTATCGTATCACGCCGTATCGTATCTCCCCGTATCGTATCTCCCTGTATCGTATCTATCCGTATCGTATCGCCCGTAGCGTATCGCCCCGTATCGTATCGCCCGCATCGTATCTCCCCATATCGTATCTCCCCGTATCGTATCGCCCTGTATCGTATCTCCCCGTATTGTATCGCCCCGTATCGTATCTCCCCGTATCGTATCTCCCCGTATTGTATCGCACCGTATCGTATCTCCCCGTATTGTATCGCCCCATATCGTACCGCCCCGTATTGTATCGCCCCATATCGTACCGCCCCATATCGTATCGCCCCGTATCGTATCTCCCCGTATCGTATCGCCCCATATCGTATCGTCCCATATTGTATCGTCCCATATCGTATCTCCCCGTATCGTATCTCCCCGTATTGTATCGCACCGTATCGTATCTCCCCGTATTGTATCGCCCCATATCGTACCGCCCCGTATCGTATCGCCCCGTATCGTATCGCCCCATATCGTATCGTCCCATATTGTATCGTCCCATATCGTATCGCCCCATATCGTATCGTCCCATATTGTATCGTCCCATATCGTATCTCCCCGTATTGTATCGCCCCATATTGTACCGCCCCGTATCGTACCGCCCCGTATCGTATCTCCCCGTATCGTATCTCCCCGTATCGTATCGCCCCGTATCGTATCACTCCGTTTCGTATTGACCCGTATTGCTTCATATCATATCGCCCCATATCGTATCACTCCGTATCGCCCGTATCGTATCGCCCCGGATCGTATCGCCCCGTATCGTATCTCCCCATATCGCATCTCCCCCTATTGTATCGCCCGTATCATATCTCCCCGTATTGTATCGCCCCATATCGTACCGCCCCGTATCGTATCGCCCCGTATCGTATCTCCCCGTATCGTATCGCCCCATATCGTATCGTCCCATATTGTATCGTCCCATATCGTATCTCCCCGTATCGTATCGCCCCATATTGTACCGCCCCGTATCGTACCGCCCCATATCGTATCTCCCCGTATCCTATCTCACCATATCGTATCACCCCGTATCGTATCGTCCCGTATCGTATCGCCCCGTATCGTATCGCCCGCATCGGATCTCCCCGTATCCTATCTCCCCATATCGTATCGCCCCATATTGTACCGCCCCGTATCGTATCGCCCCGTATCGTATCTCCCCGTATCGTATCGCCCCATATCGTATCGCCCGTATTGTATCGTCCCATATCGTATCTCCCCGTATCGTATCACCCGTACCGTATCTCCCCGTATCGTATCGCCCAAAATCGTATCTCCCCGTATCGTATCGCTCCGTATCGTATCTCCCCGTATTGTATCGCCCCGTATTGCCCGTATCGTATTTCCCCGTATCGTATCGCCCCGTATCGTATCTCCCCGTATCGTATCGCTCCGTATCGTATCTCCCCGTATCGTATCGCTCCGTATCGTATCTCCCCGTATCGTATCGCCCCATATCGTATCTTCCCGTATCGTATCACCCCGCATCGTATCGCCCCGTATCGCCCGTATCGTATCTCCCCGTATCATATCTCCCCAAATCGTATCGCCCGTATCGTATCACTCCGAATCGTATCGCCCATATCGTATTGTGCGTATCGTATCGCCCGTATCCTTTCGCCCATATCATATCACCCGTATTGTATCTCCCGTATCATATCGCCCCGTATCATATCGCCCCGTATCATATCGCCGTATCGTATCGCCCGTAGTGTATCTCCCTGTATCACCCCATATCGTATCGCCCGTATCATATCGCCCCGTAACGCCCGTATCATATCGCCCCGTATCGTATCACCCCGTATCATATCGCCCCGTATCATATCACCCGTATCGCATCGCCCCGTATCGCATCACCCCATATCATATCGCTCCGTGTCGTATCGCTCCATATCGCATCGCCCAGTATCGCCCTGTATCGTATCGCTCCATATCGTATCGCCCCGTATCCTATCGCTCCATATCGTATCGCCCCGTATCGTATCGCCCCGTATCGCATCGCCTGTATCGTATCGCTCCATATCGTATCGCTAGTATCGTATCGCCCATATCATAATGCCCCGTATCGTATCGCCCCGTATCGTATCGCCCTGTATCATATCGCCCATATCGTATCGCCCGTATCATATCGCCCCGTATCATATTGCCCGTATCATATCGCCCATATCGTATCGCCCGTATCATATCGCCCCGTATCATATTGCCCGTATCATATCGCCCGTATCGTATCGCCCGTATCATATCGCCCCGTATCATATTGCCCCGTATCATATCGCCCCGTATCATATTGCCCGTATCGTATCGCCCAGTATCGCCCCGTATCACCCGTATCATATCGCCCAGTATCGTATCGCTCCATTTCGTATCGCCCCGTATCGCTTCATATCGTATCGCCCCGTATCGTATCGCTCCATTTCGTATCGCCCCGTATCGCTTCATATCGTATCGCCCCATATCGTATCGCCCCGTATCGCCCGTATCGGATCGCCCGGTATCGTATCGCCCGTATCGTATCTCCCCATATCGCATCTCCCCCTATTGTATTGCCCATATCGGATCTCCCCATATCGTATCGCCCTGTATCGCCTCATATCGTATCGCCCCGTATCGTATCACCCCGTATCGCCCGTATCTCATCGCCCCGTATCGTATCGCCCGCATCGTATCTCCCCGTATCGTATCTCCCCGTATCGTATCACCCCGTATCGTATCTCCCCGTATCGTATCTCCCTGTATCGTATCTCCCCATATCGTATCGCCCGTATCGTATCGCCCCATATCGTATCGCCCGCATCGTATCTCCCCGTATCGTATCTCCCCGTATCGTATCTCCCCGTTTCGTGTCTCCCCGTATCGTATCGCCCCGTATCGTATCTCCCCGTATTGTATCTCCCCGTGTCGTATCGCCCCGTTTCGTATCTCCCCGTATCGTATCGCCCAGTATCGTATCTCCCCGTATCGTATCGCTCCGTATCGTATCGCCCCGTATCGTATCTCCCCGTATCGTATCGCTCCGTATTGTATCTCCCCGTATCGTATCTCCCCGTATCTTATTTCTCCGTATCGTATCTCCCCGTATTGTATCGCCCCATATCGTACCGCCCCGTATCGTATCACCCCATATTGTACCGCCCCGTATCGTACCGCCCCGTATCGTATCTCCCCGTATCGTATCACCCCATATCGTATCGCCTCATATCGTATCGCCCCGTATCGCCCGTATCGTATCGCCCCGTATCGTATCGCCCGTATCGTATCTCCCCATATCGCATCTCCCCCTATTGTATCGCCTGTATCGTATCTCCCCATATTGTATCGCCCCGTATCGCCTCATATCGTATCGCCCCGTATCGTATCGCCCCGTATCGTATCTCCCCATATTGTATCGCCCCGTATCGCCTCATATCGTATCGCCCCGTATCGTATCGCCACGTATCGCCCGTATCGTATCACCCCGTATCGTATCGCCCGCATCGTATCTCCCAGTATCCTATCTCCCCGTATCGTATCTCCCCGTATCGTATCTCCCCGTATCGTATCGCCCCATATCGTATCGGCCCATATCGTATCGTCCCGTATCATATCTCCCCGTATCGTATCGCCCCGTATTGTACCGCCCCATATCGTATCTCCCCGTATCGTATCTCCCCGTATTGTATCGTCCCATGTCGTCTCAGCACGTATTGTATCGCCCCGTATCGTATCTCCCCGTATCGTATCTCCCCGTATCGTATCTCCCCATATCGCATCTCCCCCTATTGTATCGCCCGTATCGTATCTCCCCATATTGTATCGCCCCGTATTGCCTCATATCGTATCGCCCGCATCGTATCTCCCCGTATCGTATCGCCCCATATCGCCCGTAGCGTATCACCCCGTATCCTATCTCCCCGTATCGTATCACCCCGCATCGTATCTCCCCGTATCCTATCTCCCCGTATCGTATCACCCCGTATCGTACCGCCCCGTATCGTATCTCCCCGTATCGTATCTCCCCGTATCGTATCGCCCCGTATCGTATCGCCCCGTATCGTATCGCCCCATATCGTATCGCCCCATATCGTATCGGCCCATATTGTACCGCCCCGTATCGTATCGCCCCGTATCGTATCGCCCCATGTCGTCTCAGCACGTATTGTATCGCCCCGTATCGTATCTCCCCGTATCGTATCGCCCCCATATCGTATCGCCCCGTATTGTATCGTCCCGTATCGTATCTCCCCGTATCGTATCACCCGTATCGTATCTCCCCGTATCATATCACCCCGAATCGTATCTCCCCATATCGTATCGCTCCGTATCGTATCTCCCCGTATCGTATCTCCCCATATCGTATTGCCCCGTATCGTGTCTCCCCATATTGTATCGCCCCGTATCGCCCGTATCGTATCTCCCCGTATCGTATCTCCCCGAATCGTATCGCCCGTATCGTATCTCCCCGTATCGTATCGCCCGTATCGTATCTCCCCGTATCGTATCTCCCCGAATCGTATCGCCCGTACCGTATCGCCCGTATCGTATCGCTCCGTACCGTATCGCCCGTATCGTATCGCCCGTATCGTATCTCCCGTATCATATCGCCCCGTATCATATCGCCCCGTATCATATCGCCCGTATCGTATCGCTCCGTGTCGTATCGCTCCATAGCGTATCGCCCAGTATCGCCCCGTATCGTATCGCTCCGTATTGTATCGCCCGTATCGTATCGCCCCATATCGTATCGCTCCGTTTTGTATTGCCCCATATCGCTTCATATCGTATCGCCTCGTATCGCCCGTATCGTATCGCCTCGTATCGCCCGTATCGTATCGCCCCGTATCGCCTCATATCGTATCGCCCCGTATCGTATCGCCCCATATCGCCCGTATCGTATCACCCCGTATCGTATCGCCCGCATCGTATCTCCCCGTATCCTATCTCCCCGTATCGTATCACTCCGTATCGTATCTCCCCGTATCGTATCTCCCCGTATCGTATCGCCCCATATCGTATCGCCCCGTATCGTATCTCCCCGTATCGTATCTCCCTGTATCGTATCTCCCCGTATCGTATTGCCCCATATCGTATCGGCCCATATCGTATCGTCCCGTATTGTATCTCCCCATATCGTATCGCCCCATATTGTACCGCCCCGTATCGTATCGCCCCGTATCGTATCTCCCCGTATCGTATCGCCCCATGTCGTCTCAGCACGTATTGTATCGCCCCGTATCGTATCTCCCCGTATCGTATCGCCCCCATATCGTATCGCCCCGTATTGTATCGTCCCGTATCATATCTCCCCGTATCTTATCACCCGTATCGTATCTCCCCGTATCGTATCACCCCGAATCGTATCTCCCTGTATCGTATCGCTCCGTATCGTATCTCCCCGTATCGTATCTCCCCGTATCGTATCACCCCGAATCGTATCTCCCTGTATCGTATCGCCCCCATATCGTATCGCCCCGTATCGTATCACCCCGAATCGTATCTCCCCGTATCTTATCACCCGTATCGTATCGCCCCGAATCGTATCTCCCCGTATCGTATCGCTCCGTATTGTATCGCCCCGTATCGTATCGCCCCGTATCGTATCGCCCATATCGTATCACCCCGAATCGTATCTCCCCGTATCGTATCGCCCCGTATCGTATCGCTCCGTATCGTATCTCCCCGTATTGTATCGCCCCGTATCGTATCGCCCCATATCGTATCGCCCGTATCGTATCTCCCCGTATCGTATCGCCCCATATCGTATCTCCCCGTATCGTATTGCCCCGTATCGTGTCTCCCCATATTGTATCGCCCGTATCGTATCGCCCCATATCGTATCGCCCGTATCGTATCTCCCCGTATCGTATCGCCCCATATCGTATCTCCCCGTATTGTATCGTCCCGTATCGTATCTCCCCGTATCGTATCTCCCCGAATCGTATCGCCCGTATCGTATCGCTCCGTATCGTATCGCCCGTATCGTATCACCTGTATCGTATCGCCCGTACCGTATCGCCCATATCATATCGCCCGTATCATATCGCCCCGTATCATATCGCCCCGTATCATATCGCCCGTATCGTATTGCCCGTATCGTATCGCTCCGTATCGTATCGCCCGTATCGTATCACCTGTATCGTATCGCCCGAACCGTATCGCCCATATCATATCGCCCATATCATATCGCCCGTATCATATCGCCCCGTATCATATCGCCCGTATCGTATTGCCCGTATCGTATCGCTCCGTATCGTATCGCCCGTATCGTATCACCTGTATCGTATCGCCCGAACCGTATCGCCCGTATCATATCGCCCCGTATCATATCGCCCCGTATCATATCGCCCGTATCATATCGCCCCGTATCATATCGCCCCGTATCATATCGCCCATATCATATCGCCCATATCATATCGCCCGTATCATATCGCCCCGTATCATATCGCCCCGTATCATATCGCCCATATCATATCGCCCGTATCGTATCGCCCGTAGCGTATCTCCCCGTATCGCACCATATCGTATCGCCCGTATCGTATCACCCCGAATCGTATCTCCCCGTATCGTATCGCCCGTATCGTATCGCCCGTACCGTATCGCCCATATCATATCGCCCCGTATCATATTGCCCCGTATCATATCGCCCCGTATCGTATCGCCCGTATCATATTGCCCCATATCGTATCACCCCGTATCATATCACCCCGTATCATATCACCTGTATCGCATCGCCCCGTATCGTATCGCTCCATATCGTATCGCCCTGTATCGTATCGCCCATATCATATCGCCCGTATCGTATCGCCCGCATCGTATTGCCCCGTATCATATCGCCCCGTATCGTATCACCCCGTATCATATCGCCCGTATCGCATCGCCCCGTATCACATCGCCCCATATCGTATCGCTCCGTGTCGTATTGCCCCATATCGTATCGCCCAGTATCGCCCCGTATCGTATCGCTCCGTATCGTATCGCCCCGTATCGTATCGCTCCGTATCATATCACCCCGTATCATATCGCCCGTATCGCATCGCCCCATATCGTATCGCTCCGTGTCGTATCGCCCCATATCGTATCGCCCAGTATTGCCCCATATCGTATCGCCCCGTACCGTATCGCCCCGTATCGTATCGCTCCGTATCGTATCGCCCGTATCGAATCGCCTGTATCGTATCGCCCGTAGCGTACCGCCCGTATCGTATCGCCCATAATCATATCGCCCGTATCGTAGCTCCCGTATCATATCGCCCCGTATCATATCGCCCCGTATCATATCGCCCGTATCGTATCGCCCCATATCGTATCGCTCCGTTTCGTATTGCCCCATATCGCTTCATATCGTATCGCCTCCTATCGTATCGCCTCGTATCGCCCGTATCGTATCGCCTGGTATCGTATCGCCCGTATCGTATCTCCCCATATCGCATCTCCCCCTATTGTATCGCCCCGTATCGCCTCATATCGTATTGCCCCGTATCGTATCGCCCCATATCGCCTGTATCGTATCACCCCGTATCGTATCGCCCGCATCGTATCTCCCCGTATCCTATCTCCCCGTATCGTATCACCCCGTATCGTATCTCCCCATATTGTATCGCCCCGTATCGCCTCATATCGTATTGCCCCGTATCGTATCGCCCCATATCGCCCGTATCGTATCACCCCGTATCGTATCGCCCGCATCGTATCTCCCCGTATCCTATCTCCCCGTATCGTATCACCCCGTATCGTATCTCCCCGTATCGTATCTCCCTGTATCGTATCTCCCCGTATCGTATCGCCCCATATCGTATCGGCCCATATCGTATCGTCCTGTATCGTATCTCCCCGTATCGTATCGCCCCATATTGTACCGCCCCGTATCGTATCGCCCCGTATCGTATCTCCCCGTATCGTATCGCCCCGTATCGTATCTCCCCGTATCGTATCTCCCTGTATCGTATCTCCCCGTATCGTATCGCCCCGTATCGTATCTCCCCGTATCGTATCTCCCTGTATCGTATCTCCCCGTATCGTATCGCCCCATATCGTATCGGCCCATATCGTATCGTCCTGTATCGTATCTCCCCGTATCGTATCGCCCCATATTGTACCGCCCCGTATCGTATCGCCCCGTATCGTATCTCCCCGTATCGTATCGCCCCATGTCGTCTCAGCACGTATTGTATCGCCCCGTATCGTATCTCCCCGTATCGTATCGCCCCCATATCGTATCGCCCCGTATTGTATCGTCCCGTATCGTATCTCCCCGTATCGTATCGCCCCAATATCGTATCGCCCCGTATTGTATCGTCCCGTATCGTATCTCCCCGTATCGTATCACCCGTATCGTATCTCCCCGTATCGTATCACCCCGAATCGTATCTCCCCGTATCGTATCGCTCCGTATCGTATCTCCCCGTATTGTATCGCCCCGTATCGTATCACCCGTATCGTATCTCCCCGTATCGTATCACCCCGAATCATATCTCCCCCTATCGTATCGCCCCGTATCGTATCGCCCCGTATCGTATCTCCCCGTATCGTATCGTTCCGTATCGTATCTCCCCGTATTGTATCGCCCCGTATCGTATCGCCCCGTATCGTATCGCTCCGTATCGTATCTCCCCGTATCGTATCTCCCCGAATCGTATCTCCCCGTATCGTATCGCCCGTATCGTATCGCCTGTATCGTATCGCCCCGTATCGTATCTCCCCGTATCGTATCGCTCCGTATCGTATCTCCCCGTATCGTATCTCCCCGAATCGTATCTCCCCGTATCGTATCGCCCGTATCGTATCGCCTGTATCATATCGCCCCGTATCATATCGCCCGTATCGTATCGCCCGTATCATATCGCCCCGTATCATATCGCCCGTATCGTATCGCCCGTATCATATCGCCCCGTATCGTATCGCTCCGTATCGTATCGCCTGTATCGTATCGCCCCGTATCATATCGCCCCGTATCATATCACCTGTATCGCATCGCCCCGTATCGCATCGCCCCGTGTCATATCGCCCCGTATTGTATCGCCCCGTATCTTATCGCTCCGTATCGTATCGCCCCGTATCGTAGCGCCCGTATCGTATCGCTCCGTATCGTATCACCCCGTATCATATCGCCCCGTATCGTATCGCCCTGTATCATATCGCCCGTATCATATCGCCCGTATCGCATCACCCCGTATCATATCGTCCCGTATCGTATCGCCCGTATCATATTGCCCCGTATCATATCGCCCCGTATCATATCACCCGTATCGTATCGCCCGTATCATATCGCCCCGTATCGTATCGCCCTGTATCATTTCACCCCGTATCATATCTCCCCGTATCGTATCGCCCTGTATCATATCACCCCGTATCGTATCGCTCCGTATCATATCGCCCCGTATCATATCACCCCATATCGTATCGCCCCGTATCGTATCGCTCCGTATCATATCGCCCCGTATCGCATCGTCCCGTATCGTATCGCCACGTATCGTATCGCTCCGTATCATATCGCCCCGTATCGTATCGCTCTGTATCATATCACCCCATATCGTATCGCCCCGTATCGTATCGCTCCGTATCATATCGCCCCGTATCGCATCGTCCCGATTCGTATCGCCCGTATCATATTGCCCCGTATCGTATCGCTCCGTATCATATCGCCCGTATCGCATCGCCCCGTGTCATATCGCCCCGTATTGTATCGCCCCGTATCTTATCGCTCCGTATCGTATCGCCCCGTATCATATCGCTCCGTATCATATCGCCCCGTATTGTATAGCCCCGTATCGCATCGCCCCGTATCGTATCGCCCCGTATCGTATCGCTCCGTATCGTATCGCCACGTATCGTATCGCCCCGTATCATATCGCTCCGTATCATATCGCACCATATCGTATAGCCCCGTATCGCATCGCCCCGTATTGTATCGCCCCGTATCGTATCGCTCCGTATCGTATCGCCACGTATCGTATCGCTCCCTATCATATCGCCCCATATCGTATCACTCCGTATCATATCGCCCCGTATCGCATCGTCCCGTATCATATCGCCCATATCGTATCACCCGTAGCGTATCGCCACGTATCGTATCACTCCGTATCATATCGCCCCGTATCGCATCGTCCCGTATCATATCGCCCGTATCGTATCATCCGTAGCGTATCGCCCCGTATCGTATCGCCCGTATCGTATCGCTTCGTATCGTACCCCAGGATTGACCGTATCGTATCGCCCCGTAGCTTATCACCCCGTATCGCCCCGTATCGTATCGCCCCGTATCGTATCGCTCCGTATCGTATCGCCCCGTATCGTATCGCCCTGTATCGTAGCGCCCGTATCGTATCGCCCCATATCATATCGCCCCGTATCGTATCGCTCCCTATCATATCGCCCGTATCATATTGCCCCGTATCGTATCGCCCCGTATCGTATCGTTCCGTATCGTATCGCTCCGTATCGTATCGCCCCGTATCGTATCGCCCCGTATCGTAGCGCCCGTATCGTATCGCTCCGTATCGTATCACCCCGTATCATATCGGCCCGTATCGTATCGCCCTGTATCATATCGCCCGTATCATATCGCCCGTATCGCATCACCCCGTATCATATCGCCCCGTATCGTATCGCCCGTATCATATTGCCCCGTATCATATCGCCCCGTATCATATCACCCGTATCGTATCGCCCGTATCATATCGCCCCGTATCGTATCGCCCTGTATCATATCACCCCGTATCGTATCGCCCTGTATCATATCACCCCGTATCGTATCGCTCCGTATCATATCGCCCCGTATCATATCGCTCCGTATCGTATCGCCCTGTATCATATCGCCCCGTATCGTATCGCCCTGTATCATATCACCCCGTATCGTATCGCCCTGTATCATATCACCCCGTATCGTATCGCCCTGTATCATATCACCCGTATCGTATCGCCCGTATCATATCGCCCCGTATCGTATCGCCCTGTATCATATCACCCCGTATCGTATCGCTCCGTATCATATCACCCCGTATCGTATCGCTCCGTATCGTATCGCCCTGTATCATATTGCCCCGTATCGTATCGCCCTGTATCATATCACCCCGTATCGTATCGCTCCGTATCATATCGCCCCGTATCATATCACCCCATATCGTATCGCCCCGTATCGTATCGCTCCGTATCATATCGCCCCGTATCGCATCGTCCCGTATCGTATCGCCACGTATCGTATCGCTCCGTATCATATCGCCCCGTATCGTATCGCTCTGTATCATATCACCCCATATCGTATCGCCCCGTATCGTATCGCTCCGTATCATATCGCCCCGTATCGCATCGTCCCGATTCGTATCGCCCGTATCATATTGCCCCGTATCGTATCGCTCCGTATCATATCGCCCGTATCGCATCGCCCCGTATCACATCGCCCCATATCGTATCGCTCCGTGTCGTATCGCCCCAAATCGTATCGCTCCATGTCGTATCGCCCCATATCGTATCGCCCAGTATCGCCCCGTATCGTATCGCCCCGTATCACATCGCCCCATATCGTATCACTCCATATCGTATCGCCCCATATCGTATCGCCCAGTATCGCCCCGTATCGTATCGCTCCGTATCGTATCGCTCCGTATCGTATCGCCCCGTATCGTATCGCCCGTATCATATCGCCCGTATCGTATCGCCCGTATCATATTGCCCCGTATCATATCGCCCGTATCGTATCGCCCGTATCGTATCGCCCGTATCCTATCTCCCCGGATCGCCCCGTATCACCCGTATCATATCGCCCCGTATCGTATCACCCCGTATCATATCGCAATGTATCACATCGGCCCATATCGTATCGCTCCGTGTCATATCGCCCCGTATCGTATCGCTCCGTATCGTATCGCTCCGTATCGTATCGCCCCGTATCGTATCGCCCGTATCATATCGCCCGTATCGTATCGCCCGTATCATATTGCCCCGTATCATATCGCCCGTATCGTATCGCCCGTATCGTATCGCCCATATCCTATCTCCCCGGATCGCCCCGTATCACCCGTATCATATCGCCCCGTATCGTATCACCCCGTATCATATCGCAATGTATCACATCGGCCCATATCGTATCGCTCCGTGTCATATCGCCCCGTATCGTATCGCTCCGTATCGTATCGCCCGTATCATATCGCCCGTATCGTATCGCCCGTATCATATTGCCCCGTATCATATCGCCCGTATCGTATCGCCCGTATCGTATCGCCCGTATCCTATCTCCCCGGATCGCCCCGTATCACCCGTATCATATCGCCCCGTATCGTATCACCCCGTATCATATCGCAATGTATCACATCGGCCCATATCGTATCGCTCCGTGTCATATCGCCCCGTATCGTATCGCTCCGTGTCATATCGCCCGTATCGTATCTCCCCGTATCGCCCCGTATCACCCGTATCATATCGCCCCGTATCATATCGCCCGTATCGCATCACCCCGTATCACATCGCCCCATATCGTATCGCTCCGTATCGTATCGCCCCGTATCGTATCGCCCCGTATCGTATCGCCCCGTATCGTATCGCCCCGTATCATATCGCCCGTATCGTATCGCTCCGTATCGTATCACCCCGTATCATATTGCCCCGTATCGTATCGCTCCGTATCGTATCACCCCGTATCATATTGCCCCGTATCATATCGCCCGTATCATATCGCCCGTATCATATCGCCCGTATCGTATCGCCCGTATCATATTGCCCCGTATCGTATCGCTCCGTGTCGTATCGCCCCATATCGTATCGCCCAGTATCGCCTGTATCATATCGCTCCGTATCGTATCGCCCCGTATCGTATCGCCCCGTATCGTAGCGCCCGTATCGTATCGCTCCGTATCGTATCACCCCGTATCATATTGCCCCGTATCGCATCGTCCTGTATCATATCGCCCGTATCATATCGCCCGTATCGTATCGCCCGTATCATATTGCCCCGTATCATATCGCCCCGTATCATATTGCCCCGTATCGCATCGTCCTGTATCATATCGCCCGTATCGTATCGCCCGTATCATATTGCCCCGTATCGTATCACCCCGTATCATATTGCCCCGTATCGCATCGTCCTGTATCATATCGCCCGTATCATATCGCTCCGTATCGTATCGCCCCGTATCTTATCGCCCCGTATCGTATCGCCGGATCATATCGCCTGTATCGTATCTCCCCGTATCGCCCCGTATCACCCGTATCATATCGCCCCGTACCGTATCACCCCGTATCATATCGCCCCGTATCATATCGCCGGTATCGCATCGCCCCGTATCACATCGCCCCATATCGTATCGCTCCGTGTCGTATCGCCCCATATCGTATCGCCCAGTATCGCCCCATATCGTATCGCTCCGTATCGTATCGCCCCGTATCGTATCGCTCCGTATCGCATCGCCCCGTATCGTATCGCTCCGTATCATATCGCCCCATATCGTATTGCCCAGTATCGCCCTGTATCATATCGCCCCGTATCGTATCGCTCCGTATCATATCGCCCCGTATTATGTCGCCCCGTATCGTATAACACCGTATCGTATCGCCCCGTATCGTATCGCTCCGTATCATATCGCTCCGTATCATATCAACCCCGTATCGTATGGCCCCGTATCGCATTGCCCCGTATCGTACCGCCCCGTATCGTATCGCTCCGTATCGTATCGCCACGTATCGTATCGCCCCGTATCATATCGCCCCGTATCGTATCGCTCCGTATCATATCGCCCCGTATCGTACCGCCCCGTATCGTATCGCTCCGTATCGTATCGCCCCGTATCGTATCGCTCCGTATCATATCGCCCCGTATCGTATCGCCCCGTATCGTATCGTCCTGTATCGTATCGCCCGTATCATATCGCCCCGTATCGTATCGCCCCGTATCATATCGCCCCGTATCGTATCGCCCGTATCGTATCGCCCGTATCATATTGCCCCGTACCGTATCACCCCGTATCATATTGCCCCGTATCGTATCGCCCCGTATCATATCGCCCGTATCGTATCGCCCGTATCATATTGCCCCGTACCGTATCACCCCGTATCATATCGCCCCGTATCATATCGCCCGTATCGCATTGCCCCGTATCACATCGCCCCATATTGTATCGCTCCGTGTCGTATCGCCCCATATCGTATCGCCCAGTATCGCCCCATATCGTATCGCTCCGTATCGTATCGCCCCGTATCGTATTGCTCCGTATCGCATCGCCCCGTATCACATCGGCCCGTATCGTATCGCCCCGTATCGTATCGCTCCGTGTCGTATCGCCCCGTATCGTATCGCTCCGTATCATATCGCCCCGTATTATGTCGCCCCGTATCGTATAACACCGTATCGTATCGCCCCGTATCGTATCGCTCCGTATCGTATCGCCACGTATCGTATCGCTCCGTATCATATCGCTCCGTATCATATCAACCCCGTATCGCATTGCCCTGTATCGTACCGCCCCGTATCGTATCGCTCCGTATCGTATCGCCACGTATCGTATCGCTCCGTATCATATCGCCCCGTATCGTATCGCTCCGTATCATATCGCCCCGTATCGCATCGTCCCATATCGTATCGCCCCGTATCATATCGCTCTGTATCATATCACCCCATATCGTATCGCCCCGTATCGTATCGCTCCGTATCATATCGCCCCGTATCGCATCGTCCCGTATCGTATCGCCCCGAATTGTATCGCTCCGTATCGTATCGCCCCGTATCGTATCGCCCGTATCGTATCGCCCGTATCATATTGCCCCGTATCGTATCGCTCCGTATCATATCGCCCGTATCGCATCGCCCCGTATCACATCGCCCCATATCGTATCGCTCCGTGTCGTATCGCCCCATATCGTATCGCTCCATGTCGTATCGCCCCATATCGTATCGCCCAGTATCGCCCCGTATCGTATCGTTCGGTATCGTATCGCCCCGTATCGTATCACTCCGTATCGTATCGCCCCATATCGTATCGCCCAGTATCGCCCCGTATCGTATCGCCCCGTATCGTATCACTCCGTATCGTATCGCCCCATATCGTATCTCCCCGTATCGCCCTGTATCGCCCTTATCATATCGCCCCGTACCGTATCACCCCGTCTCATATCGCCCCGTATCATATCGCCCGTATCGCATCGCCCCGTATCACATCGCCCCATATTGTATCGCTCCGTGTTGTATCGCCCCATATCGTATCACCCAGTATCGCCCCATATCGTATCGCTCCGTATCGCATCGCCCCGTATCATATCGCCCCGTATCGTATCGCCCCGTATCGTATCGCTCCGTATCATATCGCCCCGTATTATGTCGCCCCGTATCGTATAACACCCTATCGCATCGCCCCGTATCGTATCGCTCCATATCGTATCGCTCCGTATCGTATCGCCACGTATCGTATCGCTCCGTATCGTATCTCCCTGCATCGCCCCGTATCACCCGTATCATATCGCCCCGTATCATATCGCCCCGTATCGTATCGCTCCGTATCGTATCGACCGTATCATATTGCCCCGTATCGTATAGCCCCGTATCGTATCGCTCCGTATCGCATCGCTCCGTATCGTATCGCCCCGTATCGTATAGCCCCGTATCGTAGCGCCCGTATCGTATCGCTCCGTATCGTATCGCCACGTATCGTATCGCTCCGTATCGTATCTCCCTGCATCGCCCCGTATCACCCGTATCATATCGCCCCGTATTATGTCGCCCCGTATCGTATAACACCCTATCGCATCGCCCCGTATCGTATCGCTCCGTATCGTATCGCTCCGTATCGTATCGCCACGTATCGTATCGCTCCGTATCGTATCGCCACGTATCGTATCGCTCCGTATCATATCGCTCCGTATCATATCAACCCCGTATCGTATAGCCCCGTATCGCATCGCCCCGTATCGTACCGTCCCGTATCGTATCGCTCCGTATCGTATCGCCACGTATCGTATCGCTCCGTATCATATCGCCCCGTATCGTATCGCTCCGTATCATATCACCCCGTATCGCATCATCCCATATCGTATCGCCCCGTATCATATCGCTCTGTATCGTATCTCCCCGTATCGCCCCGTATCACCCGTATCATATCGCCCCGTATCGTATCACCCCGTATCATATCGCCCCGTATCATATCGCCCGTATCGCATCGCCCCGTATCACATCGCCCCATATCGTATCGCTCCGTGTCGTATCGCCCCATATCATATCGCCCAGTATCGCCCCGTATCGTATCGCTCCGTATCGTATCGCCCCGTATCGTATCGCTCCGTATCGTATCGCCCCATATCGTATCGCCCAGTATCGCCCCGTATCGTATCGCTCCGTATCGCATTGCCCCGTATCGTATCGCCCCATATCATATCGCTCCATGTCGTATCGCCCCATATCGTATCGCCCAGTATCGCCCCGTATCGTATCGCTCCGTATCGCATCGCCCCGTGTCATATCGCCCCGTATTGTATCGCCCCGTATCTTATCGCTCCGTATCGTATCGCCCCGTATCATATCGCTCCGTATCATATCGTCCCGTATTGTATAGCCCCGTATCGCATCGCCCCGTATCGTATCGCCCCGTATCGTATCGCTCCGTATCGTATCGCCACGTATCGTATCGCCCCGTATCATATCGCTCCGTATCATATCGCACCATATCGTATAGCCCCGTATCGCATCGCCCCGTATTGTATCGCCCCGTATCGTATCGCTCCGTATCGTATCGCCACGTATCGTATCGCTCCGTATCATATCGCCCCATATCGTATCACTCCGTATCATATCGCCCCGTATCGCATCGTCCCGTATCATATCGCCCATATCGTATCACCCGTAGCGTATCGCCCCGTATCGTATCGCTCCGTATCATATCGCCCCATATCGTATCGCTCCGTATCATATCGCCCCATATCGTATCACTCCGTATCATATCGCCCCGTATCGCATTGTCCCGTATCATATCGCCCGTATCGTATCATCCGTAGCGTATCGCCCCGTATCGTATCGCCCGTATCGTATCGCTTCGTATCGTACCCCAGGATTGCCCGTATCGTATCGCCCCGTAGCTTATCACCCCGTATCGCCCCGTATCGTATCGCCCCGTATCGTATCGCTCCGTATCGTATCGCCCCGTATCGTATCGCCCTGTATCGTAGCGCCCGTATCGTATCGCCCCATATCATATCGCCCGTATCATATTGCCCCGTATCGTATCGCCCCGTATCGTATCGCCCCGTATCGTATCGCCCTGTATCGTAGCGCCCGTATCGTATCGCCCCATATCATATCGCCCGTATCATATTGCCCCGTATCGTATCGCCCCGTATCGTATCGTTCCGTATCGTATCGCTCCGTATCGTATCGCCCCGTATCGTATCGCCCCGTATCGTAGCGCCCGTATCGTATCGCTCCGTATCGTATCGCCCCGTATCGTATCGCCCCGTATCGTAGCGCCCGTATCGTATCGCTCCGTATCGTATCGCCCCGTATCATATCGCCCCGTATCGTATCGCCCTGTATCATATCGCCCGTATCATATCGCCCGTATCGTATCGCCCGTATCATATTGCCCCGTATCATATCGCCCCGTATCATATCACCCGTATCGTATCGCCCGTATCATATCGCCCGTATCATATCGCCCCGTATCGTATCGCCCTGTATCATATCACCCCGTATCATATTGCCCCGTATCGTATCTCCCCGTATCGCCCCGTATCACCCGTATCATATCGCCCCGTATCTTATCACCCCGTATCATATCGCCCCGTATCATATCGCCCGTATCGCATCGCCCCGTATCACATCGCCCCATATCGTATCGCTCCGTGTCGTATCGCCCCATATCGTATCACCCAGTATCGCCCCGTATCGTATCGCTCCGTATCGTATCGCCCCGTATCGCAGCGCCCGTATCGTATCTCTCCGTATCGTATCACCCCGTATCATATCGCCCCGTATCGTATCGCCCGTATCGTATCTCCCCGTATCGCCCCGTATCACCCGTATCATATCGCCCGTATCGCATCGCCCCGTATCACATCGCCCCATATCGTATCGCTCCGTGTCGTATCGCCCCATATCGTATCTCCCCGTATCGCCCCGTATCACCCGTATCATATCGCCCGTATCGCATCGCCCCGTATCACATCGCCCCATATCGTATCGCTCCGTGTCGTATCGCTCCGTATCGTATCGCCCCGTATCGTATCGCCCCGTATCGTATCGCCCCGTATCGTAGCGCCCAGTATCGCCCCGTATCGTATTGCTCCGTATCACATCGCCCCATATCGTATCGCCCCGTATCGTATCGCCCCGTATCGTATCGCCCCATATCGTAGCGCCCAGTATCGCCCCGTATCGTATCGCTCCGTATCACATCGCCCCGTATCGTATCGCTCCGTATCACATCGCCCCGTATCGTATCGCCCCGTATCGTATCGCCCAGTATCGCCCCGTATCGTATCGCTCCATATCGTATCACCCCTTATCATATCGCCCCGTATCGTATCGCCCTGTATCATATCGCCCGTATCATATTGCCCCGTATCATATCGCCCCGTATCATATCGCCCCGTATCATATCGCCCCGTATCGCCCCGTATCACCCGTATCATATCGCCCCGTATCGTATCACCCCGTATCATATCGCCCCGTATCATATCGCCCGTATCGCATCGCCCCGTATCACATCGCCCCATATCGTATCGCTCCGTGTCGTATCGCCCCATATTGTATCGCTCCGTATCGTATCGCCCAGTATCGCCCCGTATCGTATCGCTCCGTATCGTATCGCCCCATATCGTAGCGTCCGTATCGTATCGCTCCGTATCGTATCACCCCGTATCATATCGCCCGTATCATATCGCCCCGTATCGTATCGCCCCGTATCATATCGCCCGTATCATATCGCCCGTATCATATCGCCCGTATCATATCGCCCGTATCGTATCTCCCCGTATCGCCCCGTATCACCCGTATCATATCGCCCCGTACCGTATCACCCCGTATCATATCGCCCCGTATCATATCGCCCGTATCGCATCGCCCCGTATCACATCGCCCCATATCGTATCGCTCCGTGTCGTATCGCCCCATATCGTATCGCCCAGTATCACCCCATATCGTATCGCTCCGTATCGTATCGCCCCGTATCGTATCGCCCTGTATCATATCACCCCGTATCATATTGCCCCGTATCATATCGCCCGTATCGTATCGCCCGTATCGTATCACCCCGTATCGCCCCGTATCACCCGTATCATATCGCCCCGTATCTTATCACCCCGTATCATATCGCCCCGTATCATATCGCCCGTATCGCATCGCCCCGTATCACATCGCCCCATATCGTATTGCTCCGTGTCGTATCGCCCCATATCGTATCGCCCAGTATCGCCCCGTATCGTATCGCTCTGTATCGTATCGCCCCGTATCGTATCGCCCCGTATCGTATCGCCCCGTATCGTAGCGCCCAGTATCGCCCCGTATCGTATTGCTCCGTATCACATCGCCCCATATCGTATCGCCCCGTATCGTATCGCCCCATATCGTAGCGCCCAGTATCGCCCCGTATCGTATCGCTCCGTATCACATCGCCCCATATCGTATCGCTCCGTATCGTATCGCCCCGTATCGTATCGCCCCGTATCGTATCGCCCCGTATCGTATCGCCCAGTATCGCCCCGTATCGTATCGCTCCATATCGTATCACCCCTTATCATATCGCCCCGTATCGTATCGCCCTGTATCATATCGCCCGTATCATATCGCCCGTATCGTATCGCCCGTATCATATTGCCCCGTATCATATCGCCCCGTATCATATTGCCCATATCGTATCGCCCGTATCCTATCTCCCCGTATCGCCCCGTATCACCCGTATCATATCGCCCCGTATCGTATCACCCCGTATCATATCGCCCCGTATCATATCGCCCGTATCGCATCGCCCCGTATCACATCGCCCCATATCGTATCGCTCCGTGTCGTATCGCCCCATATTGTATCGCTCCGTATCGTATCGCCCAGTATCGCCCCGTATCGTATCGCTCCGTATCGTATCGCCCCATATCGTAGCGTCCGTATCGTATCGCTCCGTATCGTATCACCCCGTATCATATCGCCCGTATCATATCGCCCCGTATCATATCGCCCCGTATCATATCGCCCGTATCATATCGCCCGTATCATATCGCCCGTATCGTATCTCCCCGTATCGCCCCGTATCACCCGTATCATATCGCCCCGTACCGTATCACCCCGTATCATATCGCCCCGTATCGTATCGCTCCGTATCGTATCGCCCCATATCGTATCGCCCAGTATCGCCCCGTATCGTATCGCTCCGTATCGCATCGCCCCGTATCACATCGGCCCGTATCGTATCGCCCCGTATCGTATCGCTCCGTATCATATCGGCCCGTATTATGTCGCCCCGTATCGTATAACACCGTATCGCATCGCCCCGTATCGTATCGCCCCGCATCGCATCGCCCCGTATCATATCGCCCCGTATCATATCGCCCCGTATCGTATCGCTCCGTATCATATCGGCCCGTATTATGTCGCCCCGTATCGTATAACACCGTATCGCATCGCCCCGTATCGTATCGCCCCGTATCGTATCGCTCCGTATCGTATCGCCACGTATCGTATCTCTCCGTATCATATCGCCCCGTATCGTATCGCTCCATATCATATCGCCCCGTATCGCATCGTCCCATATCGTATCGCCCCGTATCATATCGCTCTGTATCATATCACCCCATATTGTATCGCCCCGTATCGTATCGCTCCGTATCATATCGCCCCGTATCGTATCGCCCCGTATCGTATCGCTCCGTATCGTATCGCCCCGTATCATATCGCTCTGTATCATATCACCCCATATTGTATCGCCCTGTATCGTATCGCTCCGTATCATATCGCCCCGTATCGTATCGCCCCGTATCGTATCGCTCCGTATTGTATCGCCCCGTATCATATCGCTCTGTATCATATCACCCCATATCGTATCGCCCCGTATCATATCGCTCTGTATCATATCACCCCATATTGTATCGCCCCGTATCGTATCGCTCCGTATCATATCGCCCCGTATCGTATCGCCCCGTATCATATCGCTCCGTGTCGTATCGCCCGTATCGTATCGCCCGTATCATATTGCCCCGTATCGTATCGCTCCGTATCATATCGCCCGTATCGCATCGCCCCGTATCACATCGCCCCATATCGTATCGCTCCGTGTCATATCGCCCCATATCGTATCGCTCCGTGTCGTATCGCCCCATATCGTATCGCCCAGTATCGCCCCGTATCGTATCGTTCCGTATCGTATCGCCCCGTATCATATCGCTCCGTATCGTATCGCCCCATATCGTATCGCCCAGTATCGCCCCGTATCGTATCGCTCCGTATTGTATCGCCCCATATCGTATCGCCCGTATCGTATCGCTCCGTATCATATCACCCCGTATCATATCGCCCCGTATCGTATCGCCCTGTATCATATCGCCCGCATCATATCGCCCGTATCGTATCGCCCGTATCGTATCTCCCCGTATCGCCCCGTATCACCCGTATCATATCGCCCCGTATCATATCGCCCGTATCGTATCGCCCGTATCGTATCTCCCCGTATCGCCCCGTATCACCCGTATCATATCGCCCCATATCGTATTACCCCGTATCATATCGTTCCGTATCATATCGCCCCGTATCGTATCGCTCCGTATCATATCGCCCCGTATCGTATCGCCCCGTATCGTATCGCTCCGTATCATATCGCTCCGTATCATATCAACCCCGTATCGTATAGCCCCGTATCGCATCGCCCCGTATCGTATCGCCCCGTATCGTATCGCTCCGTATCGTATCGCCACGTATCGTATCGCTCCGTATCATATCGCCCCGTATCGTATCGCTCCATATCATATCGCCCCGTATCGCATCGTCCCATATCGTATCGCCCCGTATCATATCGCTCTGTATCATATCACCCCATATTGTATCGCCCCGTATCGTATCGCTCCGTATCATATCGCCCCGTATCGTATCGCCCCGTATCGTATCGCTCCGTATCGTATCGCCCCGTATCATATCGCTCTGTATCATATCACCCCATATTGTATCGCCCTGTATCGTATCGCTCCGTATCATATCGCCCCGTATCGTATCGCCCCGTATCGTATCGCTCCGTATCGTATCGCCCCGTATCATATCGCTCTGTATCATATCACCCCATATCGTATCGCCCCGTATCATATCGCTCTGTATCATATCACCCCATATTGTATCGCCCCGTATCGTATCGCTCCGTATCATATCGCCCCGTATCGTATCGCCCCGTATCATATCGCTCCGTGTCGTATCGCCCGTATCGTATCGCCCGTATCATATTGCCCCGTATCGTATCGCTCCGTATCATATCGCCCGTATCGCATCGCCCCGTATCACATCGCCCCATATCGTATCGCTCCGTGTCATATCGCCCCATATCGTATCGCTCCGTGTCGTATCGCCCCATATCGTATCGCCCAGTATCGCCCCGTATCGTATCGTTCCGTATCGTATCGCCCCGTATCATATCGCTCCGTATCGTATCGCCCCATATCGTATCGCCCAGTATCGCCCCGTATCGTATCGCTCCGTATTGTATCGCCCCATATCGTATCGCCCGTATCGTATCGCTCCGTATCATATCACCCCGTATCATATCGCCCCGTATCGTATCGCCCGTATCGTATCGCTCCGTATCATATCACCCCGTATCATATCGCCCGCATCATATCGCCCGTATCGTATCGCCCGTATCGTATCTCCCCGTATCGCCCCGTATCACCCGTATCATATCGCCCCGTATCATATCGCCCGTATCGTATCGCCCGTATCGTATCTCCCCGTATCGCCCCGTATCACCCGTATCATATCGCCCCATATCGTATTACCCCGTATCATATCGTTCCGTATCATATCGCCCCGTATCGTATCGCTCCGTATCATATCGCCCCGTATCGTATCGCCCCGTATCATATCGCTCCGTATCGTATCGCCCCGTATCATATCGCTCTGTATCATATCACCCCATATTGTATCGCCCTGTATCGTATCGCTCCGTATCATATCGCCCCGTATCGTATCGCCCCGTATCGTATCGCTCCGTATCGTATCGCCCCGTATCATATCGCTCTGTATCATATCACCCCATATCGTATCGCCCCGTATCATATCGCTCTGTATCATATCACCCCATATTGTATCGCCCCGTATCGTATCGCTCCGTATCATATCGCCCCGTATCGTATCGCCCCGTATCATATCGCTCCGTGTCGTATCGCCCGTATCGTATCGCCCGTATCATATTGCCCCGTATCGTATCGCTCCGTATCATATCGCCCGTATCGCATCGCCCCGTATCATATCGCCCCGTATCATATCGCCCGTATCGCATCGCCCCGTATCACATCGCCCCATATCGTATCGCTCCGTGTCATATCGCCCCATATCGTATCGCTCCGTGTCGTATCGCCCCATATCGTATCGCCCAGTATCGCCCCGTATCGTATCGTTCCGTATCGTATCGCCCCGTATTGTATCGCTCCGTATCGTATCGCCCCATATCGTATCGCCCAGTATCGCCCCGTATCGTATCGCTCCGTATTGTATCGCCCCATATCGTATCGCCCGTATCGTATCGCTCCGTATCATATCACCCCGTATCATATCGCCCCGTATCGTATCGCCCTGTATCATGTCGCCCGCATCATATCGCCCGTATCGTATCACCCATATTATATTGCCCCGTATCATATCGCCCCGTATCATATCGCCCGTATCGCATCGCCCCGTATCACATCGCCCCATATCGTATCGCTCCTTGTCGTATCGCCCCATATCGTATCGCTCCGTGTCGTATCATCCCATATCGTATCGCCCAGTATCGCCCCATATCGTATCGCTCCGTGTCGTATCGCCCCATATCGTATCGTCCAGTATCGCCCCGTATCGTATCGCTCCGTATCGTATCGCCCCATATCGTATCGCCCGTATCGTATCGCCCCATATCGTATCGCCCCGTATCGTAGCGCCCGTATCGTATCGCTCCGTATCGTATCACCCCGTATCGTAGCGCCCGTATTATATTGCCCCGTATCATATCGCCCCGTATCATATCGCCCGTATCGTATCGCCCGTATCGTATCTCCCCGTATCGCCCCGTATCACCCGTATCATATCGCCCCATATCGTATTACCCCGTATCATATCGTTCCGTATCATATCGCCCCGTATCGTATCGCTCCGTATCATATCGCCCCGTATCGCATCGTCCCATATCGTATCGCCCCGTATCGTATCGCCCCGTATCGTAACGCTCCGTATCATATCGCCCCGTATCGCATCGTCCCTTATCGTATCGCCCCGAATTGTTTCGCTCCGTATCGTATCGCCCCGTATCGTATCGCCCATATCGTATCGCCCCGTATCATATCGCTCTGTATCGTATCGCCCCGTATCGTATCGCTCCGTATCATATCGCCCCTTATCGCATCGTCCCTTATCGTATCGCCCCGAATTGTATCGCTCCGTATAGTATCGCCCCGTATCGTATCGCTCCGTATCATATCGCCCGTATCGCATCGCCCCGTATCACATCGCCCCATATCGTATCGCTCCGTGTCGTATCGCCTCATATCGTATCGCCCAGTATCGCCCCGTATCGTATCGTTCCGTATCGTATCGCCCCGTATCGTATCACTCCGTATCGTATCGCCCCATATCGTATCGCCCAATATCGCCCCGTATCGTATCGCTCTGTATTGTATCTCCCCGTATCGCCCCGTATCACCCGTATCATATCGCCCCGTACCGTATCACCCCGTATCATATCGCCCCGTATCATATCGCCCGTATCGAATCGCCCCGTATCACATCGCCCCATATTGTATCGCTCCGTGTTGTATCGCCCCATATCGTATCACCCAGTATCGCCCCATATCGTATCGCTCCGTATCGTATCGCCCCGTATCGTATCGCTCCGTATCGCATCGCCCCGTATCACATCGGCCCGTATCGTATCGCCCCGTATCGTATCGCTCCGTGTCGTATCGCCCCATATCGTATTGCCCAGTATCGCCCCATATCGTATCGCATCGCCCCGTATCATATCGCCCCGTATCGTATCGCCCCGTATCGTATCGCTCCGTATCATATCGCCCCGTATCGTATCGCCCCGTATCGTATCGCTCCGTATCATATCGCCCCGTATCGTATAACACCCTATCGCATCGCCCCGTATCGTATCGCTCCGTATCGTATCGCTCCATATCGTATCGCTCCGTATCGTATCGCCACGTATCGTATCGCTCCGTATCGTATCTCCCTATATCGCCCCGTATCACCCGTATCATATCGCCCCGTATCATATCGCCCCGTATCGTATCGCTCCGTATCGTATCGACCGTATCATATTGCCCCGTATCATATCGCCCCGTATCGTATCGCCCCGTATCGTAGCGCCCGTATCGTATCGCCCCGTATCGTATCGCCCGTATCGTATCGCTCCGTATCGTATCTCCCTGTATCGCCCCGTATCACCCGTATCATATCGCCCCGTATCATATTGCCCCGTATCGTATAGCCCCGTATCGTATCGCTCCGTATCGTATCGCTCCGTATCATATCGCCCCGTATCGTATCGCCCCGTATCGTATCGCCCCGTATCGTATCGCTCCGTATCGTATCGCCCCGTATCGTATCGCCCCGTATCGTAGCGCCCGTATCGTATCGCTCCGTATCGTATCGCTCCGTATTCTATCGCCCCGTATTATGTCGCCCCGTATCGTATAACACCCTATCGCATCGCCCCGTATCGTATCGCTCCGTATCGTATCGCTCCGTATCGTATCACCACGTATCGTATCGCTCCGTATCGTATCGCCACGTATCGTATCGCTCCGTATCATATCACTCCGTATCATATCAACCCCGTATCGTATAGCCCCGTATCGCATCGCCCCGTATCGTACCGTCCCGTATCGTATCGCTCCGTATCGTATCGCCACGTATCGTATCGCTCCGTATCATATCGCCCCGTATCGTATCGCTCCGTATCATATCGCCCCGTATCGCATCATCCCATATCGTATCGCCCCGTATCATATCGCTCTGTATCATATCACCCCATATCGTATCGCCCCGTATCGTATCGCTCCGTATCATATCGCCCCGTATCGCATCGTCCCGTATCGTATCGCCCCGAATTGTATCGCTCCGTATCGTATCGCCCGTATCGTATCGCCCCGAATCGTATCGCTCCGTATCGTATCGCCCCATATCGTATCGCCCCGTATCGTATCGCTCCGAATCGTATCGCCCCATATCGTATCGCTCCGTGTCGTATCGCCCCATATCGTATCGCCCAGTATCGCCCCGTATCGTATCATTCCGTATCGTATCGCCCCGTATCGTATCGCTCCGTATCGTATCGCCCCATATCGTATCGCCCAGTATCACCCCGTATCGTATCGCTCCGTATCGTATCGCCCCATATCGTATCGCCCCGTATCGTAGCGCCCGTATCGTATCGCTCCGTATCGTATCGCCCTGTATCATATCGCCCGTATCATATCGCCCCATATCGTATCGCCCCATATCGTATCGCCCCGTATCGTATCGCTCCGTATCGTATCGCTCCGTATCGTATCGCTCCGTGTCGTATCGCCCCATATCGTATCGCCCGTATCGTATCGCTCCGTATCGTATCGCTCTGTATCGTATCGCCCCATATCGTATCGCCCCGTATCGTAGCGCCCGTATCGCATCGCTCCGTATCGTATCACCCCGTATCATATCGCCCCGTATCGTATCGCCCTGTATCATATCGCCCATATCATATCGCCCGTATCGTATCGCCCGTATTATATTGCCCCGTATCATATCGCCCCGTATCATATCGCCCGTATCGTATCGCCCGTATCGTATCTCCCCGTATCGCCCCGTATCACCCGTATCATATCGCCCCGTACCGTATCACCCCGTATCATATCGCCCCGTATCATATCGCCCGTATCGCATCGCCCCGTATCACATCGCCCCATATTGGATCGCTCCGTGTCGTATCGCCTCATATCGTATCGCCCAGTATCGCCCCGTATCGTATCGCTCCGTATCGTATCGCCCCGTATCGTATCGCTCCATATTGTATCGCCCCATATCGTATCGCCCGTATCATATTGCCCCGTATCGTATCGCTCCGTATCATATCGCCCCATATCGTATCGCCCAGTATCGCCCCATATCGTATCGCCCGTATCATATTGCACCGTATCGCATCGCCCCGTATCACATCGCCCCATATCGTATCGCTCCGTGTCATATCGCCCCATATCGTATCGCTCCGTGTCGTATCGCCCCATATCGTATCGCCCAGTATCGCCCCATATCGTATCGCTCCGTGTCGTATCGCCCCATATCGTATCGCCCAGTATCACCCCGTATCGTATCGCCCCATATCGTATCGCCCAGTATCGCCCCGTATCATATCGCTCCGTATCGTATCGCCCCATATCGTATCGCCCCGTATCGTAGCGCCCGTATCGTATCGCTCCGTATCGTATCACCCCGTATTATATCGCCCCGTATCGTATCGCCCTGTATCATATCGCACGTATCATATCACCCGTATCGTATCGCCCGTATTATATTGCCCGGATCATATCGCCCCGTATCATATCGCCCGTATCGTATCGCCCGTATCGTATCTCCCCGTATCGCCCCGTATCACCCGTATCATACCGCCCCGTATCGTATCACCCCGTATCATATCGCCCCGTATCATATCACCCGTATCGCATCGCCCCGTATCACATCGCCCCATATCGTATCGCTCCGTGTCGTATCGCCCCATATCATATCGCCCAGTATCGCCCCGTATCGTATCGCTCCGTATCGTATCGCCCCGTATCGTATCGCTCCATGTCGTATCGCCCCGTATTGTATCGCCCCGTATCTTATCGCTCCGTATCGTATCGCCCTGTATCATATCGCTCCGTATCATATCGCCCCGTATTGTATAGCCCCGTATCGCATCGCCCCGTATCGTATCGCACTGTATCGTATCGCTCCGTATCGTATCGCCACGTATCGTATCGCCCCGTATGGTATCGCTCCGTATCGTATCGCCACGTATCGTATCGCCCCGTATCATATCGCTCCGTATCATATCGCACCATATTGTATAGCCCCGTATCGCATCGCCCCGTATCGCATCGCCCCGTATTGTATCGCCCCGTATCGTATCGCCCCGTATCATATCGCTCCGTATCATATCGCCCCGTATTGTATAGCCCCGTATCGCATCGCCCCGTATCGCATCGCCCCGTATTGTATCGCCCCGTATCGTATCGCTCCGTATCGTATCGCCACGTATCGTATCGCTCCGTATCATATCGCCCCATATCGTATCACTCCGTATCATATCGCCCCGTATCGCATCGTCCCGTATCATATCGCCCATAGCGTATCACCCGTAGCGTATCGCCCCGTATCGTAACGCTCCGTATCATATCGCCCCATATCGTATCACTCCGTATCATATCGCCCCGTATCGCATCGTCCCGTATCATATCGCCCGTATCGTATCACCCGTAGCGTATCGCCCCGTATCGTATCGCCCGTATCGTATCGCTTCGTATCGTACCCCAGGATTGCCCGTATCGTATCGCCCCGTAGCTTATCGCCCCGTATCGCCCCGTATCGTATCGCCCCGTATCGTATCGCTCCGTATCGTATCGCCCCGTATCGTATCGCCCTGTATCGTAGCGCCCGTATCGTATCGCTCCGTATCGTATCGCCCCGTATCATATCGCCCCGTATCATATTGCCCCGTATCGTATCGCCCCGTATCGTATCGCCCCGTATCGTATCGCCCCGTATCGTATCGCCCCGTATCGTATCGCCCCGTATCGTATCGCCCCGTATCGTATCGCCCCGTATCGTAGCGCCCGTATCGTATCGCTCCGTATCGTATCACCCCGTATCATATCGGCCCGTATCGTATCGCCCTGTATCATATCGCCCGTATCATATCGCCCGTATCGTATCACCCGTATCATATCGCCCCGTATCATATCGCCCCATATCGTATCGCCCTGTATCATATCGCCCGTATCATATCGCCCGTATCGTATCGCCCGTATCATATCGCCCGTATCGTATCGTCCGTATCGTATCGCCCGTATCGTATCTCCCCGTATCGCCCCGTATCACCCGTATCATATCGCCCCGTATCGTATCGCCCCGTATCGTATCGCTCCGTGTCGTATCGCCCCATATCGTATCGCCCTGTATCGTATCGCCCCGTATCGTATCGCCCCGTATCGTATCGCTCCGTATCGTATCGCCCCGTATCGTATCGCCCCGTATCGTATCGCCCCGTATCGTATCGCCCGTATCATATCGCCCGTATCATATCGCCCGTATCATATCGCCCGTATCATATCGCCCGTATCATATCGCCCCGTATCGTATCGCTCCGTATCGTATCGCCCCGTATCGTATCGCCCCGTATCGTATCGCCCGTATCATATCGCCCGTATCATATCGCCCGTATCATATCGCCCGTATCGTATCGCCCGTATCATATCGCCCCGTATCGTATCACCCCGTATCATATCGCCCCGTATCATATCGCCCCATATCGCATCGGCCCGTATCACATCGCCCCATATCGTATCGCCCAGTATCGCCCCGTATCGTATCGCTCCGTATCGTATCGCCCCATATCGTATCACTCCGTATCGTAGCGTCCGTATCGTATCGCTCCGTATCGTATCACCCCGGTGTCATATTGCCCCGTATCGTATCGTCCTGTATCATATCGCCCGTATCATATCGCCCGTATTGTATCGCCCGTATCATATCGCCCGTATCGTATCTCCCCGTATCGCCCCGTATCACCCGTATCATATCGCCCCGTATCGTATCGCCCCGTATCATATCGCCCGTATCGTATCGCCCGTATCATATCGCCCGTATCGTATCTCCCCGTATCGCCCCGTATCACCCGTATCATATCGCCCCGTACCGTATCACCCCGTATCATATCGCCCCGTATCATATCGCCCGTATCGCATCGCCCCGTATCACATCGCCCCATATCGTATCGCTCCGTGTCGTATCGCCCCATATCGTATCGCCCAGTATCGCCCCATATCGTATCGCTCCGTATCGTATCGCCCCGTATCGTATCGCTCCGTATCGTATCGCCCCGTATCGTATCGCCCCGTATCGTATCGCTCCGTATCATATCGCCCCGTATTATGTCGCCCCGTATCGTATAACACCGTATCGCATCGCCCCGTATCGTATCGCCCCGTATCGTATCGCTCCGTATCGTATCGCCACGTATCGTATCGCTCCGTATCATATCGCTCCGTATCATATCAACCCCATATCGTATAGCCCCGTATTGCATCGCCCCGTATCGAATCGCCCCGTATCGTATCGCTCCGTATCGTATCGCCACGTATCGTATCGCTCCGTATCATATCGCCCCGTATCGTATCGCTCCGTATCATATCGCCCCGTATCGCATCGCCCCATATCGTATCGCCCCGTATCATATCGCTCTGTATCATATCACCCCATATCGTATCGCCCCGTATCGTATCGCCCGTATCATATTGCCCCGTATCGTATCGCTCCGTATCATATCGCCCGTATCGCATCGCCCGTATCGTATCGCCCCATATCGTATCGCTCCGTATCATATCACTCCGTATCATATCAACCCCGTATCGTATAGCACCGTATCGCATCGCCCCGTATCGTACCGTCCCGTATCGTATCGCTCCGTATCGTATCGCCACGTATCGTATCGCTCCGTATCATATCGCCCCGTATCGTATCGCTCCGTATCATATCGCCCCGTATCGCATCATCCCATATCGTATCGCCCCGTATCATATCGCTCTGTATCATATCACCCCATATCGTATCGCCCCGTATCGTATCGCTCCGTATCATATCGCCCCGTATCGCATCGTCCCGTATCGTATCGCCCCGAATTGTATCGCTCCGTATCGTATCGCCCGTATCGTATCGCCCCGAATCGTATCGCTCCGTATCGTATCGCCCCATATCGTATCGCCCCGTATCGTATCGCTCCGAATCGTATCGCCCCATATCGTATCGCTCCGTGTCGTATCGCCCCATATCGTATCGCCCAGTATCGCCCCGTATCGTATCGTTCCGTATCGTATCGCCCCGTATCGTATCGCTCCGTATCGTATCGCCCCATATCGTATCGCCCAGTATCACCCCGTATCGTATCGCTCCGTATCGTATCGCCCCATATCGTATCGCCCCGTATCGTAGCGCCCGTATCGTATCGCTCCGTATCGTATCGCCCTGTATCATATCGCCCGTATCATATCGCCCCATATCGTATCGCCCCATATCGTATCGCCCCGTATCGTATCGCTCCGTATCGTATCGCTCCGTATCGTATCGCTCCGTGTCGTATCGCCCCATATCGTATCGCCCGTATCGTATCGCTCCGTATCGTATCGCTCTGTATCGTATCGCCCCATATCGTATCGCCCCGTATCGTAGCGCCCGTATCGCATCGCTCCGTATCGTATCACCCCGTATCATATCGCCCCGTATCGTATCGCCCTGTATCATATCGCCCATATCATATCGCCCGTATCGTATCGCCCGTATTATATTGCCCCGTATCATATCGCCCCGTATCATATCGCCCGTATCGTATCGCCCGTATCGTATCTCCCCGTATCGCCCCGTATCACCCGTATCATATCGCCCCGTACCGTATCACCCCGTATCATATCGCCCCGTATCATATCGCCCGTATCGCATCGCCCCGTATCACATCGCCCCATATTGGATCGCTCCGTGTCGTATCGCCTCATATCGTATCGCCCAGTATCGCCCCGTATCGTATCGCTCCGTATCGTATCGCCCCGTATCGTATCGCTCCATATTGTATCGCCCCATATCGTATCGCCCGTATCATATTGCCCCGTATCGTATCGCTCCGTATCATATCGCCCCATATCGTATCGCCCAGTATCGCCCCATATCGTATCGCCCGTATCATATTGCACCGTATCGCATCGCCCCGTATCACATCGCCCCATATCGTATCGCTCCGTGTCATATCGCCCCATATCGTATCGCTCCGTGTCGTATCACCCCATATCGTATCGCCCAGTATCGCCCCATATCGTATCGCTCCGTGTCGTATCGCCCCATATCGTATCGCCCAGTATCACCCCGTATCGTATCGCCCCATATCGTATCGCCCAGTATCGCCCCGTATCATATCGCTCCGTATCGTATCGCCCCATATCGTATCGCCCCGTATCGTAGCGCCCGTATCGTATCGCTCCGTATCGTATCACCCCGTATTATATCGCCCCGTATCGTATCGCCCTGTATCATATCGCACGTATCATATCGCCCGTATCGTATCGCCCGTATTATATTGCCCGGATCATATCGCCCCGTATCATATCGCCCGTATCGTATCGCCCGTATCGTATCTCCCCGTATCGCCCCGTATCACCCGTATCATACCGCCCCGTATCGTATCACCCCGTATCATATCGCCCCGTATCATATCACCCGTATCGCATCGCCCCGTATCACATCGCCCCATATCGTATCGCTCCGTGTCGTATCGCCCCATATCATATCGCCCAGTATCGCCCCGTATCGTATCGCTCCGTATCGTATCGCCCCGTATCGTATCGCTCCATGTCGTATCGCCCCGTATTGTATCGCCCCGTATCTTATCGCTCCGTATCGTATCGCCCCGTATCATATCGCTCCGTATCATATCGCCCCGTATTGTATAGCCCCGTATCGCATCGCCCCGTATCGTATCGCACTGTATCGTATCGCTCCGTATCGTATCGCCACGTATCGTATCGCCCCGTATGGTATCGCTCCGTATCGTATCGCCACGTATCGTATCGCCCCGTATCATATCGCTCCGTATCATATCGCACCATATTGTATAGCCCCGTATCGCATCGCCCCGTATCGCATCGCCCCGTATTGTATCGCCCCGTATCGTATCGCCCCGTATCATATCGCTCCGTATCATATCGCCCCGTATTGTATAGCCCCGTATCGCATCGCCCCGTATCGCATCGCCCCGTATTGTATCGCCCCGTATCGTATCGCTCCGTATCGTATCGCCACGTATCGTATCGCTCCGTATCATATCGCCCCATATCGTATCACTCCGTATCATATCGCCCCGTATCGCATCGTCCCGTATCATATCGCCCATAGCGTATCACCCGTAGCGTATCGCCCCGTATCGTAACGCTCCGTATCATATCGCCCCATATCGTATCACTCCGTATCATATCGCCCCGTATCGCATCGTCCCGTATCATATCGCCCGTATCGTATCACCCGTAGCGTATCGCCCCGTATCGTATCGCCCGTATCGTATCGCTTCGTATCGTACCCCAGGATTGCCCGTATCGTATCGCCCCGTAGCTTATCGCCCCGTATCGCCCCGTATCGTATCGCCCCGTATCGTATCGCTCCGTATCGTATCGCCCCGTATCGTATCGCCCTGTATCGTAGCGCCCGTATCGTATCGCTCCGTATCGTATCGCCCCGTATCATATCGCCCCGTATCATATTGCCCCGTATCGTATCGCCCCGTATCGTATCGCCCCGTATCGTATCGCCCCGTATCGTATCGCCCCGTATCGTATCGCCCCGTATCGTATCGCCCCGTATCGTATCGCCCCGTATCGTATCGCCCCGTATCGTATCGCCCCGTATCGTAGCGCCCGTATCGTATCGCTCCGTATCATATCGCCCTGTATCGTATCGCCCTGTATCATATCGCCCGTATCATATCGCCCGTATCGTATCACCCGTATCATATCGCCCCGTATCATATCGCCCCATATCGTATCGCCCTGTATCATATCGCCCGTATCATATCGCCCGTATCGTATCGCCCGTATCATATCGCCCGTATCGTATCGTCCGTATCGTATCGCCCGTATCGTATCTCCCCGTATCGCCCCGTATCACCCGTATCATATCGCCCCGTATCGTATCGCCCCGTATCGTATCGCTCCGTGTCGTATCGCCCCATATCGTATCGCCCTGTATCGTATCGCCCCGTATCGTATCGCTCCGTATCGTATCGCCCCGTATCGTATCGCCCCGTATCGTATCGCCCCGTATCGTATCGCCCGTATCATATCGCCCGTATCATATCGCCCGTATCATATCGCCCGTATCATATCGCCCGTATCATATCGCCCCGTATCGTATCGCTCCGTATCGTATCGCTCCGTATCGTATCGCCCCGTATCGTATCGCCCCGTATCGTATCGCCCGTATCATATTGCCCGTATCATATCGCCCGTATCATATCGCCCGTATCATATCGCCCGTATCGTATCGCCCGTATCATATCGCCCCGTATCGTATCACCCCGTATCATATCGCCCCGTATCATATCGCCCCATATCGCATCGGCCCGTATCACATCGCCCCATATCGTATCGCCCAGTATCGCCCCGTATCGTATCGCTCCGTATCGTATCGCCCCATATCGTATCACTCCGTATCGTAGCGTCCGTATCGTATCGCTCCGTATCGTATCACCCCGGTATCATATTGCCCCGTATCGTATCGTCCTGTATCATATCGCCCGTATCATATCGCCCGTATTGTATCGCCCGTATCATATCGCCCGTATCGTATCTCCCCGTATCGCCCCGTATCACCCGTATCATATCGCCCCGTATCGTATCGCCCCGTATCATATCGCCCGTATCGTATCGCCCGTATCATATCGCCCGTATCGTATCTCCCCGTATCGCCCCGTATCACCCGTATCATATCGCCCCGTACCGTATCACCCCGTATCATATCGCCCCGTATCATATCGCCCGTATCGCATCGCCCCGTATCACATCGCCCCATATCGTATCGCTCCGTGTCGTATCGCCCCATATCGTATCGCCCAGTATCGCCCCATATCGTATCGCTCCGTATCGTATCGCCCCGTATCGTATCGCTCCGTATCGTATCGCCCCATATCGTATCGCCCAGTATCGGCCCGTATCGTATCGCTCCGTATCGCATCGCCCCGTATCATATCGCCCCGTATCGTATCGCCCCGTATCGTATCGCTCCGTATCATATCGCCCCGTATTATGTCGCCCCGTATCGTATAACACCGTATCGCATCGCCCCGTACCGTATCGCCCCGTATCGTATCGCTCCGTATCGTATCGCCACGTATCGTATCGCTCCGTATCATATCGCTCCGTATCATATCAACCCCATATCGTATAGCCCCGTATTGCATCGCCCCGTATCGAATCGCCCCGTATCGTATCGCTCCGTATCGTATCGCCACGTATCGTATCGCTCCGTATCATATCGCCCCGTATCGTATCGCTCCGTATCATATCGCCCCGTATCGCATCGCCCCATATCGTATCGCCCCGTATCATATCGCTCTGTATCATATCACCCCATATCGTATCGCCCCGTATCGTATCGCCCGTATCATATTGCCCCGTATCGTATCGCTCCGTATCATATCGCCCGTATCGCATCGCCCGTATCGTATCGCCCCATATCGTATCGCTCCGTATCGTATCGCTCCGTAAATTATCGCCCCGTATCGTACCGCCCCATATCGTATCGCTCCGTATCGTATCGCCACGTATCGTATCGCTCCGTATCGTATCGCCACGTATCGTATCGCTCCGTATCATATCGCCCCGTATCGTATCGCTCCGTATCATATCGCCCCGTATCGCATCGTCCCATATCGTATCGCACCGTATCATATCGCTCTGTATCATATCACCCCATATCGTATCGCCCCGTATCGTATCGCCCGTATCACATCGCCCCATATCGTAGCGCCCGTATCGTATCGCTCCGTATCGTATCACCCCGTATCGTAGCGCCCGTATTATATTGCCCCGTATCATATCGCCCCGTATCATATCGCCCGTATCGTATCGCCCGTATCGTATCTCCCCGTATCGCCCCGTATCACCCGTATCATATCGCCCCATATCGTATTACCCCGTATCATATCGTTCCGTATCATATCGCCCCGTATCGTATCGCTCCGTATCATATCGCCCCGTATCGTATCGCCCCGTATCGTATCGCTCCGTATCGTATCGCCCCGTATCATATCGCTCTGTATCATATCACCCCATATCGTATCGCCCCGTATCATATCGCTCTGTATCATATCACCCCATATTGTATCGCCCTGTATCGTATCGCTCCGTATCATATCGCCCCGTATCGTATCGCCCCGTATCGTATCGCTCCGTATCGTATCGCCCCGTATCATATCGCTCTGTATCATATCACCCCATATCGTATCGCCCCGTATCATATCGCTCTGTATCATATCACCCCATATCGTATCGCCCCGTATCGTATCGCCCGTATCACATCGCCCCATATCGTATTGCTCCGTGTCGTATCGCCCCATATCGTATCGCTCCGTGTCGTATCGCCCCATATCGTATCGCCCAGTATCGCTCCGTATCGTATCGTTCCGTATCGTATCGCCCCGTATCGTATCGCTCCGTATCGTATCGCCCCGTATCGTAGCGCCCGTATCGTATCGCTCCGTATCGTATCACCCCGTATCATATCGCCCCGTATCGTATCGCCCTGTATCATATCGCCCGTATCATATCGCCCCGTATCATATCGCCCGATTCGTATCGCCCGTATTATATTGCCCCGTATCGTATCGCCCTGTATCATATCGCCCGTATCGTATCGCCCGTATCGTATCTCCCCGTATCGCCCCGTATCACCCGTATCATATCGCCCCGTATCGTATCGCCCTATATCATATCGCCCGTATCATATCGCCCGTATCGTATCGCCCGTATCGTATCTCCCCGTATCGCCCGTATCATATCGCCCCGTACCGTATCACCCCGTATCATATCGCCCCGTACCGTATCACCCCGTATCATATCGCCCCGTACCGTATCACCCCGTATCATATCGCCCCGTATCATATCGCTCGTATCATATTGCCCCGTATCGTATCGCCCCGTATCGTATCGTTCCGTATCGTATCGCTCCGTATCGTATCGCCCCGTATCGTATCGCCCCGTATCGTAGCGCCCGTATCGTATCGCTCCGTATCATATCGCCCCTTATCGCATCGTCCCTTATCGTATCGCCCCGAATTGTATCGCTCCGTATAGTATCGCCCCGTATCGTATCGCCCGTATCGTATCGCCCCGTATCATATCGCCCGTATCATATTGCCCCGTATCGTATCGCTCCGTATCATATCGCCCGTATCGCATCGCCCCGTATCACATCGCCCCATATCGTATCGCTCCGTGTCGTATCGCCTCATATCGTATCGCCCAGTATCGCCCCGTATCGTATCGTTCCGTATCGTATCGCCCCGTATCGTATCACTCCGTATCGTATCGCCCCATATCGTATCGCCCAGTATCGCCCCGTATCGTATCGCTCTGTATCGTATCTCCCCGTATCGCCCCGTATCACCCGTATCATATCGCCCCGTACCGTATCACCCCGTATCATATCGCCCCGTATCATATCGCCCGTATCGCATCGCCCCGTATCACATCGCCCCATATTGTATCGCTCCGTGTTGTATCGCCCCATATCGTATCACCCAGTATCGCCCCATATCGTATCGCTCCGTATCGTATCGCCCCGTATCGTATCGCTCCGTATCGCATCGCCCCGTATCACATCGGCCCGTATCGTATCGCCCCGTATCGTATCGCTCCGTGTCGTATCGCCCCATATCGTATTGCCCAGTATCGCCCCATATCGTATCGCTCCGTATCGCATCGCCCCGTATCATATCGCCCCGTATCGTATCGCCCCGTATCGTATCGCTCCGTATCATATCGCCCCGTATTATGTCGCCCCGTATCGTATAACACCCTATTGCATCGCCCCGTATCGTATCGCTCCGTATCGTATCGCTCCGTATCGTATCGCTCCGTATCGTATCGCCACGTATCGTATCGCTCCGTATCGTATCGCCCGGTATCGTATCGCCCCGTATCGTAGCGCCCGTATCGTATCGCTCCGTATCGTATCGCTCCGTATTCTATCGCCCCGTATTATGTCGCCCCGTATCGTATAACACCCTATCGCATCGCCCCGTATCGTATCGCTCCGTATCGTATCGCTCCGTATTGTATCGCCACGTATCGTATCGCTCCCTATCGTATCGCCACGTATCGTATCGCTCCGTATCATATCGCTCCGTATCATATCAACCCCGTATCGTATAGCCCCGTATCGTATCGCCCCGTATCGTACCGTCCCGTATCGTATCGCTCCGTATCGTATCGCCACGTATCGTATCGCTCCGTATCATATCGCCCCGTATCGTATCGCTCCGTATCATATCGCCCCGTATCGCATCATCCCATATCGTATCGCCCCGTATCATATCGCTCTGTATCATATCACCCCATATTGTATCGCCCCGTATCGTATCGCTCCGTATCATATCGCCCCGTATCGCATCGTCCCGTATCGTATCGCCCCGAATTGTATCGCCCCGTATCGTATCGCTCCGTATCATATCGCCCCGTATCACATCGTCCCGTATCGTATCGCCCCGAATTGTATCGCCCCGTATCGTACCGTCCCGTATCGTATCGCTCCGTATCGTATCGCCACGTATCGTATCGCTCCGTATCATATCGCCCCGTATCGTATCGCTCCGTATCATATCGCCCCGTATCGCATCATCCCATATCGTATCGCCCCGTATCATATCGCTCTGTATCATATCACCCCATATTGTATCGCCCCGTATCGTATCGCTCCGTATCATATCGCCCCGTATCGCATCGTCCCGTATCGTATCGCCCCGAATCGTATCGCTCCGTATCGTATCGCCCCATATCGTATCGCCCAGTATCACCCCGTATCGTATCGCTCCGTATCGTATCGCCCCATATCGTATCGCTCCGTGTCGTATCGCCCCATATCGTATCGCCCAGTATCACCCCGTATCGTATCGCCCCGTATCATATCGCTCCGTATCATATCGCACCATATTGTATAGCCCCGTATCGCATCGCCCCGTATCGCATCGCCCCGTATTGTATCGCCCCGTATCGTATCGCCCCGTATCATATCGCTCCGTATCATATCGCCCCGTATTGTATAGCCCCGTATCGCATCGCCCCGTATCGCATCGCCCCGTATTGTATCGCCCCGTATCGTATCGCTCCGTATCGTATCGCCACGTATCGTATCGCTCCGTATCATATCGCCCCATATCGTATCACTCCGTATCATATCGCCCCGTATCGCATCGTCCCGTATCATATCGCCCATAGCGTATCACCCGTAGCGTATCGCCCCGTATCGTAACGCTCCGTATCATATCGCCCCATATCGTATCACTCCGTATCATATCGCCCCGTATCGCATCGTCCCGTATCATATCGCCCGTATCGTATCACCCGTAGCGTATCGCCCCGTATCGTATCGCCCGTATCGTATCGCTTCGTATCGTACCCCAGGATTGCCCGTATCGTATCGCCCCGTAGCTTATCGCCCCGTATCGCCCCGTATCGTATCGCCCCGTATCGTATCGCTCCGTATCGTATCGCCCCGTATCGTATCGCCCTGTATCGTAGCGCCCGTATCGTATCGCTCCGTATCGTATCGCCCCGTATCATATCGCCCCGTATCATATTGCCCCGTATCGTATCGCCCCATATCGTATCGCCCCGTATCGTATCGCCCCGTATCGTATCGCCCCGTATCGTATCGCCCCGTATCGTATCGCCCCGTATCGTATCGCCCCGTATCGTATCGCCCCGTATCGTAGCGCCCGTATCGTATCGCTCCGTATCGTATCACCCCGTATCATATCGCCCCGTATCGTATCGCCCTGTATCATATCGCCCGTATCATATCGCCCGTATCGTATCACCCGTATCATATCGCCCCGTATCATATCGCCCCATATCGTATCGCCCTGTATCATATCGCCCGTATCATATCGCCCGTATCGTATCGCCCGTATCATATCGCCCGTATCGTATCGTCCGTATCGTATCGCCCGTATCGTATCTCCCCGTATCGCCCCGTATCACCCGTATCATATCGCCCCGTATCGTATCGCCCCGTATCGTATCGCTCCGTGTCGTATCGCCCCATATCGTATCGCCCTGTATCGTATCGCCCCGTATCGTATCGCTCCGTATCGTATCGCCCCGTATCGTATCGCCCCGTATCGTATCGCCCGTATCATATCGCCCGTATCATATCGCCCGTATCATATCGCCCGTATCATATCGCCCGTATCGTATCGCCCGTATCATATCGCCCCGTATCGTATCACCCCGTATCATATCGCCCCGTATCATATCGCCCCATATCGCATCGGCCCGTATCACATCGCCCCATATCGTATCGCCCAGTATCGCCCCGTATCGTATCGCTCCGTATCGTATCGCCCCATATCGTATCACTCCGTATCGTAGCGTCCGTATCGTATCGCTCCGTATCGTATCACCCCGGTATCATATTGCCCCGTATCGTATCGTCCTGTATCATATCGCCCGTATCATATCTCCCCGTATCGCCCCGTATCACCCGTATCATATCGCCCCGTATCGTATCGCCCCGTATCATATCGCCCGTATCGTATCGCCCGTATCATATCGCCCGTATCGTATCTCCCCGTATCGCCCCGTATCACCCGTATCATATCGCCCCGTACCGTATCACCCCGTATCATATCGCCCGTATCGTATCTCCCCGTATCGCCCCGTATCACCCGTATCATATCGCCCCGTACCGTATCACCCCGTATCATATCGCCCCGTATCATATCGCCCGTATCGCATCGCCCCGTATCACATCGCCCCATATCGTATCGCTCCGTGTCGTATCGCCCCATATCGTATCGCCCAGTATCGCCCCATATCGTATCGCTCCGTATCGTATCGCCCCGTATCGTATCGCTCCGTATCGTATCGCCCCATATCGTATCGCCCAGTATCGCCCCGTATCGTATCGCTCCGTATCGCATCGCCCCGTATCATATCGCCCCGTATCGTATCGCCCCGTATCGTATCGCTCCGTATCATATCGCCCCGTATTATGTCGCCCCGTATCGTATAACACCGTATCGCATCGCCCCGTATCGTATCGCCCCGTATCGTATCGCTCCGTATCGTATCGCCACGTATCGTATCGCTCCGTATCATATCGCTCCGTATCATATCAACCCCATATCGTATAGCCCCGTATTGCATCGCCCCGTATCGAATCGCCCCGTATCGTATCGCTCCGTATCGTATCGCCACGTATCGTATCGCTCCGTATCATATCGCCCCGTATCGTATCGCTCCGTATCATATCGCCCCGTATCGCATCGCCCCATATCGTATCGCCCCGTATCATATCGCTCTGTATCATATCACCCCATATCGTATCGCCCCGTATCGTATCGCCCGTATCATATTGCCCCGTATCGTATCGCTCCGTATCATATCGCCCGTATCGCATCGCCCGTATCGTATCGCCCCATATCGTATCGCTCCGTATCGTATCGCTCCGTATATTATCGCCCCGTATCGTACCGCCCCATATCGTATCGCTCCGTATCGTATCGCCACGTATCGTATCGCTCCGTATCGTATCGCCACGTATCGTATCGCTCCGTATCATATCGCCCCGTATCGTATCGCTCCGTATCATATCGCCCCGTATCGCATCGTCCCATATCGTATCGCCCCGTATCATATCGCTCTGTATCATATCACCCCATATCGTATCGCCCCGTATCGTATCGCCCGTATCACATCGCCCCATATCGTAGCGCCCGTATCGTATCGCTCCGTATCGTATCACCCCGTATCGTAGCGCCCGTATTATATTGCCCCGTATCATATCGCCCCGTATCATATCGCCCGTATCGTATCGCCCGTATCGTATCTCCCCGTATCGCCCCGTATCACCCGTATCATATCGCCCCATATCGTATTACCCCGTATCATATCGTTCCGTATCATATCGCCCCGTATCGTATCGCTCCGTATCATATCGCCCCGTATCGTATCGCCCCGTATCGTATCGCTCCGTATCGTATCGCCCCGTATCATATCGCTCTGTATCATATCACCCCATATCGTATCGCCCCGTATCATATCGCTCTGTATCATATCACCCCATATTGTATCGCCCTGTATCGTATCGCTCCGTATCATATCGCCCCGTATCGTATCGCCCCGTATCGTATCGCTCCGTATCGTATCGCCCCGTATCATATCGCTCTGTATCATATCACCCCATATCGTATCGCCCCGTATCATATCGCTCTGTATCATATCACCCCATATCGTATCGCCCCGTATCGTATCGCCCGTATCGTATCGCCCCGTATCGTATTGCCCCGTATCGTAGCGCCCGTATCGTATCGCTCCGTATCGTATCGCCCTGTATCATATCGCCCGTATCATATCGCCCCGTATCATATCGCCCGATTCGTATCGCCCGTATTATATTGCCCCGTATCGTATCGCCCTGTATCATATCGCCCGTATCGTATCGCCCGTATCGTATCTCCCCGTATCGCCCCGTATCACCCGTATCATATCGCCCCGTATCGTATCGCCCTATATCATATCGCCCGTATCATATCGCCCGTATCGTATCGCCCGTATCGTATCTCCCCGTATCGCCCGTATCATATCGCCCCGTACCGTATCACCCCGTATCATATCGCCCCGTACCGTATCACCCCGTATCATATCGCCCCGTATCATATCGCCCGTATCATATTGCCCCGTATCGTATCGCTCCGTATCATATCGCTCGTATCATATTGCCCCGTATCGTATCGCCCCGTATCGTATCGTTCCGTATCGTATCGCTCCGTATCGTATCGCCCCGTATCGTATCGCCCCGTATCGTAGCGCCCGTATCGTATCGCTCCGTATCATATCGCCCCTTATCGCATCGTCCCTTATCGTATCGCCCCGAATTGTATCGCTCCGTATAGTATCGCCCCGTATCGTATCGCCCGTATCGTATCGCCCCGTATCATATCGCCCGTATCATATTGCCCCGTATCGTATCGCTCCGTATCATATCGCCCGTATCGCATCGCCCCGTATCACATCGCCCCATATCGTATCGCTCCGTGTCGTATCGCCTCATATCGTATCGCCCAGTATCGCCCCGTATCGTATCGTTCCGTATCGTATCGCCCCGTATCGTATCACTCCGTATCGTATCGCCCCATATCGTATCGCCCAGTATCGCCCCGTATCGTATCGCTCTGTATCGTATCTCCCCGTATCGCCCCGTATCACCCGTATCATATCGCCCCGTACCGTATCACCCCGTATCATATCGCCCCGTATCATATCGCCCGTATCGCATCGCCCCGTATCACATCGCCCCATATTGTATCGCTCCGTGTTGTATCGCCCCATATCGTATCACCCAGTATCGTACCATATCGTATCGCTCCGTATCGTATCGCCCCGTATCGTATCGCTCCGTATCGCATCGCCCCGTATCACATCGGCCCGTATCATATCGCCCCGTATCGTATCGCTCCGTGTCGTATCGCCCCATATCGTATTGCCCAGTATCGCCCCATATCGTATCGCTCCGTATCGCATCGCCCCGTATCATATCGCCCCGTATCGTATCGCCCCGTATCGTATCGCTCCGTATCATATCGCCCCGTATTATGTCGCCCCGTATCGTATAACACCCTATTGCATCGCCCCGTATCGTATCGCTCCGTATCGTATCGCTCCGTATCGTATCGCTCCGTATCGTATCGCCACGTATCGTATCGCTCCGTATCGTATCGCCCGGTATCGTATCGCCCCGTATCGTAGCGCCCGTATCGTATCGCTCCGTATCGTATCGCTCCGTATTCTATCGCCCCGTATTATGTCGCCCCGTATCGTATAACACCCTATCGCATCGCCCCGTATCGTATCGCTCCGTATCGTATCGCTCCGTATTGTATCGCCACGTATCGTATCGCTCCCTATCGTATCGCCACGTATCGTATCGCTCCGTATCATATCGCTCCGTATCATATCAACCCCGTATCGTATAGCCCCGTATCGTATCGCCCCGTATCGTACCGTCCCGTATCGTATCGCTCCGTATCGTATCGCCACGTATCGTATCGCTCCGTATCATATCGCCCCGTATCGTATCGCTCCGTATCATATCGCCCCGTATCGCATCATCCCATATCGTATCGCCCCGTATCATATCGCTCTGTATCATATCACCCCATATTGTATCGCCCCGTATCGTATCGCTCCGTATCATATCGCCCCGTATCGCATCGTCCCGTATCATATCGCCCCGTATCGTATCGCCCGTATCGTATCGCCCCGAATCGTATCGCTCCGTATCGTATCGCCCCATATCGTATCGCCCAGTATCACCCCGTATCGTATCGCTCCGTATCGTATCGCCCCATATCGTATCGCTCCGTGTCGTATCGCCCCATATCGTATCGCCCAGTATCACCCCGTATCGTATCGCTCCGTATCGTATCGCCCCATATCGTATCGCCCAGTATCGCCCCATATCGTATCGCTCCGTGTCGTATCGCCCCATATCGTATCGCCCAGTATCGCCCCGTATCGTATCGTTCCGTATCGTATCGCCCCGTATCGTATCGCTCCGTATCGTATCGCCCCATATCGTATCGCTCCGTATCGTATCGCCCCGTATCGTAGCGCCCGTATCGTATCGCTCCGTATCGTATCGCTCCGTATCGTAGCGCCCGTATCGTATCGCTCCGTATCGTATCGCCCGTATCATATCGCCCGTATCATATCGCCCCATATCGTATCGCCCCATATCGTATCGCCCCGTATCGTATCGCTCCGTATCGTATCGCTCCGTATCGTATCGCTCCGTGTCGTATCGCCCCATATCGTATCGCCCCGTATCGTATCGCCCGTATTATATTGCCCCGTATCATATCGCCCCGTATCGTATCGCTCCGTATCATATCGCCCCGTATCGCATCATCCCATATCGTATCGCCCCGTATCATATCGCTCTGTATCATATCACCCCATATCGTATCGCCCCGTATCGTATCGCTCCGTATCATATCGCCCCGAATCGTATCGCTCCGTATCGTATCGCCCCGTATCGTATCGCCCGTATCGTATCGCCCCGAATCGTATCGCTCCGTATCGTATCGCCCCGTATCGTATCGCCCCGAATCGTATCGCCCCGAATCATATCGCTCCGTATCGTATCGCCCCATATCGTATCGCCCAGTATCACCCCGTATCGTATCGCTCCGTATCGTATCGCCCCATATCGTATCGCTCCGTGTCGTATCGCCCCATATCGTATCGCCCAGTATCGCCCCGTATCGTATCGTTCCGTATCGTATCGCCCCGTATCGTATCGCTCTGTATCGTATCACCCCATATCGTATCGCCCAGTATCACCCCGTATCGTATCGCTCCGTATCGTATCGCCCCATATCGTATCGCCCCGTATCGTAGCGCCCGTATCGTATCACTCCGTATCGTATCGCCCGTATCATATCGCCCCATATCGTATCGCCCCATATCGTATCGCCCCGTATCGTATCGCTCCGTATCGTATCGTTCCGTATCGTATCGCCCCGTATCGTATCGCTCCGTATCGTATCGCCCCATATCGTATCGCCCAGTATCACCCCGTATCGTATCGCTCCGTATCGTATCGCCCCATATCGTATCGCCCCGTAGCGTAGCGCCCGTATCGTATCGCTCCGTATCGTATCGCTCCGTATCGTATCGCCCCATATCGTATCGCCCCGTATCGTAGCGCCCGTATCGTATCGCTCCGTATCGTATCGCCCGTATCATATCGCCCGTATCATATCGCCCCATATCGTATCGCCCCATATCGTATCGCCCCGTATCGTATCGCCCCGTATCGTATCGCCCCATATCGTATCGCTCCGTATCGTATCGCCCCGTATCGTATCGCTCCGTATCGTATCGCTCCGTGTCGTATCGCTCCGTATCGTATCGCTCCGTATCGTATCGCTCCGTGTCGTATCGCCCCATATCGTATCGCCCAGTATCGCCCCGTATCGTATCGCTCCGTATCGTATCGCTCCGTATCGTATCGCCCCATATCGTATCGCCCCGTATCGTAGCGCCCGTATCGCATCGCTCCGTATCGTATCACCCCGTAACATATCGCCCCGTATCGTATCGCCCTGTATCATATCGCCCGTATCATATCGCCCGTATCGTATCGCCCGTATTATATTGCCCCGTATCATATCGCCCCGTATCGTATCGCTCCGTATCATATCGCCCCGTATCGCATCATCCCATATCGTATCGCCCCGTATCATATCGCTCTGTATCATATCACCCCATATCGTATCGCCCCGTATCGTATCGCTCCGTATCATATCGCCCCGTATCGCATCGTCCCGTATCGTATCGCCCCGAATTGTATCGCTCCGTATCGTATCGCCCCGTATCGTATCGCCCGTATCGTATCGCCCCGAATCGTATCGCTCCGTATCGTATCGCCCCATATCGTATCGCTCCGTGTCGTATCGCCCCATATCGTATCGCCCAGTATCGCCCCGTATCGTATCGTTCCGTATCGTATCGCCCCATATCGTATCGCTCCGTATCGTATCGCCCCATATCGTATCGCTCCGTGTCGTATCGCCCAGTATCACCCCGTATCGTATCGCCCAGTATCGCCCCGTATCGTATCGTTCCGTATCATATCGCTCGTATCATATTGCCCCGTATCGTATCGCCCCGTATCGTATCGTTCCGTATCGTATCGCTCCGTATCGTATCGCCCCGTATCGTATCGCCCCGTATCGTAGCGCCCGTATCGTATCGCTCCGTATCATATCGCCCCTTATCGCATCGTCCCTTATCGTATCGCCCCGAATTGTATCGCTCCGTATAGTATCGCCCCGTATCGTATCGCCCGTATCGTATCGCCCCGTATCATATCGCCCGTATCATATTGCCCCGTATCGTATCGCTCCGTATCATATCGCCCGTATCGCATCGCCCCGTATCACATCGCCCCATATCGTATCGCTCCGTGTCGTATCGCCTCATATCGTATCGCCCAGTATCGCCCCGTATCGTATCGTTCCGTATCGTATCGCCCCGTATCGTATCACTCCGTATCGTATCGCCCCATATCGTATCGCCCAGTATCGCCCCGTATCGTATCGCTCTGTATCGTATCTCCCCGTATCGCCCCGTATCACCCGTATCATATCGCCCCGTACCGTATCACCCCGTATCATATCGCCCCGTATCATATCGCCCGTATCGCATCGCCCCGTATCACATCGCCCCATATTGTATCGCTCCGTGTTGTATCGCCCCATATCGTATCACCCAGTATCGTACCATATCGTATCGCTCCGTATCGTATCGCCCCGTATCGTATCGCTCCGTATCGCATCGCCCCGTATCACATCGGCCCGTATCATATCGCCCCGTATCGTATCGCTCCGTGTCGTATCGCCCCATATCGTATTGCCCAGTATCGCCCCATATCATATCGCTCCGTATCGCATCGCCCCGTATCATATCGCCCCGTATCGTATCGCCCCGTATCGTATCGCTCCGTATCATATCGCCCCGTATTATGTCGCCCCGTATCGTATAACACCCTATTGCATCGCCCCGTATCGTATCGCTCCGTATCGTATCGCTCCGTATCGTATCGCTCCGTATCGTATCGCCACGTATCGTATCGCTCCGTATCGTATCGCCCGGTATCGTATCGCCCCGTATCGTAGCGCCCGTATCGTATCGCTCCGTATCGTATCGCTCCGTATTCTATCGCCCCGTATTATGTCGCCCCGTATCGTATAACACCCTATCGCATCGCCCCGTATCGTATCGCTCCGTATCGTATCGCTCCGTATTGTATCGCCACGTATCGTATCGCTCCCTATCGTATCGCCACGTATCGTATCGCTCCGTATCATATCGCTCCGTATCATATCAACCCCGTATCGTATAGCCCCGTATCGTATCGCCCCGTATCGTACCGTCCCGTATCGTATCGCTCCGTATCGTATCGCCACGTATCGTATCGCTCCGTATCATATCGCCCCGTATCGTATCGCTCCGTATCATATCGCCCCGTATCGCATCATCCCATATCGTATCGCCCCGTATCATATCGCTCTGTATCATATCACCCCATATTGTATCGCCCCGTATCGTATCGCTCCGTATCATATCGCCCCGTATCGCATCGTCCCGTATCATATCGCCCCGTATCGTATCGCCCGTATCGTATCGCCCCGAATCGTATCGCTCCGTATCGTATCGCCCCATATCGTATCGCCCAGTATCACCCCGTATCGTATCGCTCCGTATCGTATCGCCCCATATCGTATCGCTCCGTGTCGTATCGCCCCATATCGTATCGCCCAGTATCACCCCGTATCGTATCGCTCCGTATCGTATCGCCCCATATCGTATCGCCCAGTATCGCCCCATATCGTATCGCTCCGTGTCGTATCGCCCCATATCGTATCGCCCAGTATCGCCCCGTATCGTATCGTTCCGTATCGTATCGCCCCGTATCGTATCGCTCCGTATCGTATCGCCCCATATCGTATCGCTCCGTATCGTATCGCCCCGTATCGTAGCGCCCGTATCGTATCGCTCCGTATCGTATCGCTCCGTATCGTAGCGCCCGTATCGTATCGCTCCGTATCGTATCGCCCGTATCATATCGCCCGTATCATATCGCCCCATATCGTATCGCCCCATATCGTATCGCCCCGTATCGTATCGCTCCGTATCGTATCGCTCCGTATCGTATCGCTCCGTGTCGTATCGCCCCATATCGTATCGCCCCGTATCGTATCGCCCGTATTATATTGCCCCGTATCATATCGCCCCGTATCGTATCGCTCCGTATCATATCGCCCCGTATCGCATCATCCCATATCGTATCGCCCCGTATCATATCGCTCTGTATCATATCACCCCATATCGTATCGCCCCGTATCGTATCGCTCCGTATCATATCGCCCCGAATCGTATCGCTCCGTATCGTATCGCCCCGTATCGTATCGCCCGTATCGTATCGCCCCGAATCGTATCGCTCCGTATCGTATCGCCCCGTATCGTATCGCCCCGAATCGTATCGCCCCGAATCATATCGCTCCGTATCGTATCGCCCCATATCGTATCGCCCAGTATCACCCCGTATCGTATCGCTCCGTATCGTATCGCCCCATATCGTATCGCTCCGTGTCGTATCGCCCCATATCGTATCGCCCAGTATCGCCCCGTATCGTATCGTTCCGTATCGTATCGCCCCGTATCGTATCGCTCCGTATCGTATCACCCCATATCGTATCGCCCAGTATCACCCCGTATCGTATCGCTCCGTATCGTATCGCCCCATATCGTATCGCCCCGTATCGTAGCGCCCGTATCGTATCACTCCGTATCGTATCGCCCGTATCATATCGCCCCATATCGTATCGCCCCATATCGTATCGCCCCGTATCGTATCGCTCCGTATCGTATCGTTCCGTATCGTATCGCCCCGTATCGTATCGCTCCGTATCGTATCGCCCCATATCGTATCGCCCAGTATCACCCCGTATCGTATCGCTCCGTATCGTATCGCCCCATATCGTATCGCCCCGTAGCGTAGCGCCCGTATCGTATCGCTCCGTATCGTATCGCTCCGTATCGTATCGCCCCATATCGTATCGCCCCGTATCGTAGCGCCCGTATCGTATCGCTCCGTATCGTATCGCCCGTATCATATCGCCCGTATCATATCGCCCCATATCGTATCGCCCCATATCGTATCGCCCCGTATCGTATCGCCCCGTATCGTATCGCCCCATATCGTATCGCTCCGTATCGTATCGCCCCGTATCGTATCGCTCCGTATCGTATCGCTCCGTGTCGTATCGCTCCGTATCGTATCGCTCCGTATCGTATCGCTCCGTGTCGTATCGCCCCATATCGTATCGCCCAGTATCGCCCCGTATCGTATCGCTCCGTATCGTATCGCTCCGTATCGTATCGCCCCATATCGTATCGCCCCGTATCGTAGCGCCCGTATCGCATCGCTCCGTATCGTATCACCCCGTAACATATCGCCCCGTATCGTATCGCCCTGTATCATATCGCCCGTATCATATCGCCCGTATCGTATCGCCCGTATTATATTGCCCCGTATCATATCGCCCCGTATCGTATCGCTCCGTATCATATCGCCCCGTATCGCATCATCCCATATCGTATCGCCCCGTATCATATCGCTCTGTATCATATCACCCCATATCGTATCGCCCCGTATCGTATCGCTCCGTATCATATCGCCCCGTATCGCATCGTCCCGTATCGTATCGCCCCGAATTGTATCGCTCCGTATCGTATCGCCCCGTATCGTATCGCCCGTATCGTATCGCCCCGAATCGTATCGCTCCGTATCGTATCGCCCCATATCGTATCGCTCCGTGTCGTATCGCCCCATATCGTATCGCCCAGTATCGCCCCGTATCGTATCGTTCCGTATCGTATCGCCCCATATCGTATCGCTCCGTATCGTATCGCCCCATATCGTATCGCTCCGTGTCGTATCGCCCAGTATCACCCCGTATCGTATCGCCCAGCATCGCCCCGTATCGTATCGTTCCGTATCGTATCGCCCCATATCGTATCGCTCCGTATCGTATCGCTCCGTATCGTATCGCCCCATATCGTATCGCCCAGTATCACCCCGTATCGTATCGCTCCGTATCGTATCGCCCCATATCGTATCGCCCCGTATCGTAGCGCCCGTATCGTATCGCTCCGTATCGTAGCGCCCGTATCATATCGCCCCATATCGTATCGCCCCATATCGTATCGCCCCGTATCGTATCGCTCCGTATCGTATCGCTCCGTATCGTATCGCTCCGTGTCGTATCGCCCCATATCGTATCGCCCAGTATCGCCCCGTATCGTATCGCTCCGTATCGTATCGCTCCGTATCGTATCGCCCCATATCGTAGCGCCCCGTATCGTAGCGCCCGTATCGCATCGCTCCGTATCGTATCACGCCGTATCATATCGCCCGTATCATATCGCCCGTATCGTATCGCCCGTATTATATTGCCCCGTATCATATCGCCCCGTATCGTATCGCTCCGTATCATATCGCCCCGTATCGCATCGTCCCGTATCGTATTGCCCCGAATTGTATCGCTCCGTATCGTATCGCCCCGTATCGTATCGCCCGTATCGTATCGCCCCGAATCGTATCGCTCCGTATCGTATCGGCCCATATCGTATCGCCCAGTATCACCCCGTATCGTATCGCTCCGTATCGTATCGCCCCATATCGTATCGCTCCGTGTCGTATCGCCCCATATCGTATCGCCCAGTATCGCCCCGTATCGTATCGTTCCGTATCGTATCGCCCCGTATCGTATCGCTCCGTATCGTATCACCCCATATCGTATCGCCCAGTATCACCCCGTATCGTATCGCTCCGTATCGTATCGCCCCATATCGTATCGCCCCGTATCGTAGCGCCCGTATCGTATCGCTCCGTATCGTATCGCCCTGTATCATATCGCCCGTATCATATCGCCCCATATCGTATCGCCCCATATCGTATCGCCCCGTATCGTATCGCTCCGTATCGTATCGCTCCGTATCGTATCGCTCCGTGTCGTATCGCCCCATATCGTATCGCCCAGTATCGCCCCGTATCGTATCACTCCGTATCGTATCGCTCCGTATCGTATCGCCCCATATCGTATCGCCCCGTATCGTATCGCCCCGTATCGTATCGCCCTGTATCATATCGCCCGTATCATATCGCCCGTATCGTATCGCCCGTATTATATTGCCCCGTATCATATCGCCCCGTATCATATCGCCCGTATCGTATCGCCCGTATCGTATCTCCCCGTATCGCCCCGTATCACCCGTATCATATCGCCCCGTATCATATCGCCCGTATCATATCGCCCCGTATCACATCGCCCCATATTGGATCGCTCCGTGTCGTATCGCCCAGTATCGCCCCGTATCGTATCGCTCCGTATCGTATCGCCCCGTATCGTATCGCTCCATATTGTATCGCCCCATATCGTATCGCCCGTATCATATTGCCCCGTATCGTATCGCTCCGTATCATATCGCCCCTTATCGTATCGCCCAGTATCGCCCCATATCGTATCGCCCGTATCATATTGCATCGTATCGCATCGCCCCATATCACATCGCCCCATATCGTATCGCTCCGTGTCATATCGCCCCATATCGTATCGCCCAGTATCGCCCCATATCGTATCGCTCCGTGTCGTATCGCCCCATATCGTATCGCCCAGTATCACCCCGTATCGTATCGCCCCATATCGTATCGCCCAGTATCGCCCCGTATCGTATCGCTCCGTATCGTATCGCCCCATATCGTATCGCCCCGTATCGTAGCGCCCGTATCGTATCGCTCCGTATCGTATCACCCTGTATCATATCGCACGTATCATATCACCCGTATCGTATCGCCCGTATCGTATCTCCCCGTATCACCCGTATCATACCGCCCCGTATCGTATCACCCCGTATCATATCGCCCGTATCGTATCGCCCGTATCGTATCTCCCCGTATCACCCGTATCATACCGCCCCGTATCGTATCACCCCGTATCATATCGCCCCGTATCATATCGCCCGTATCGCATCGCCCCGTATCACATCGCCCCATATCATATCGCCCAGTATCGCCCCGTATCGTATCGCTCCGTATCGTATCGCCCCGTATCGTATCGCTCCGTATCGTATCGCCCCATATCGTATCGCCCAGTATCGCCCCGTATCGTATCGCTCCGTATCGCATTGCCCCGTATCGTATCGCCCCGTATCGTATCGCTCCATGTCGTATCGCCCCATATCGTATCGCCCAGTATCGCCCCGTATCGTATCGCTCCGTATCGCATCGCCCCGTGTCATATCGCCCCGTATTGTATAGCCCCGTATCGCATCGCCCCGTATCGTATCGCCCTGTATCGTATCGCCCCGTATCGTATCGCCCCGTATCATATCGCTCCGTATCATATCGCCCCGTATTGTATAGCCCCGTATCGTATCGCTCCGTATCGTATCGCCACGTATCGTATCGCCCCGTATCATATCGCTCCGTATCATATCGCACCATATCGTATAGCCCCGTATCGCATCGCCCCGTATTGTATCGCCCCGTATCGTATCGCTCCGTATCGTATCGCCACGTATCGTATCGCTCCGTATCATATCGCCCCGTATCGCATCGTCCCGTATCATATCGCCCGTATCGTATCACCCGTAGCGTATCGCCCCGTATCGTATCGCCCGTATCGTATCGCTTCGTATCGTACCCCAGGATTGCCCGTATCGTATCGCCCCGTAGCTTATCGCCCCGTATCGCCCCGTATCGTATCGCCCCGTATCGTATCGTTCCGTATCGTATCGCTCCGTATCGTATCGCCCCGTATCGTATCGCCCCGTATCGTAGCGCCCGTATCGTATCGCTCCGTATCGTATCGCCCCGTATCGTATCGCCCCGTATCGTAGCGCCCGTATCGTATCGCTCCGTATCGTATCACCCCGTATCATATCGCCCCGTATCGTATCGCCCTGTATCATATCGCCCGTATCACATCGCCCGTATCGTATCGCCCGTATCATATTGCCCCGTATCGTATCGCCCGTATCGTATCGCCCGTATCGCCCCGTATCACCCGTATCATATCGCCCCGTATCATATCGTCCGTATCGTATCGCTCCGTGTCGTATCGCCCCATATCGTATCGCCCAGTATCGCCCCGTATCGTATTGCTCCGTATCGCATCGCCCCGTATCGTATCGCCCCGTATCGTAGCGCCCGTATCGTATCGCTCCGTATCGTATCACCCCGTATCATATCGCCCCGTATCGTATCGCCCTGTATCATATCGCCCGTATCACATCGCCCGTATCGTATCGCCCGTATCATATTGCCCCGTATCGTATCGCCCGTATCGTATCGCCCGTATCGCCCCGTATCACCCGTATCATATCGCCCCGTATCATATCGTCCGTATCGTATCGCTCCGTGTCGTATCGCCCCATATCGTATCGCCCAGTATCGCCCCGTATCGTATTGCTCCGTATCGCATCGCCCCGTATCGTATCGCCCCGTATCGTATCGCTCCGTATCGTATCGCTCCGTATCGTATCGCCCCGTATCGTATCGCCCCGTATCGTATCGCCCCGTATCGTATCGCCCTGTATCATATCGCCCGTATCATATCGCCCGTATCGTATCGCCCGTATCATATCGCCCGTATCGTATCGCCCGTATCGTATCGCCCGTATCATATCGCCCGTATCGTATCGCCCGTATCATATCGCCCCGTATCATATCGCCCCGTATCATATCGCCCCATATCGCATCGGCCCGTATCACATCGCCCCATATCGTACCGCTCCGTGTCGTATCGCCCCATATCGTATCGCCCAGTATCGCCCCGTATCGTATCGCTCCGTATCGTATCGCCCCATATCGTATCACTCCGTATCGTAGCGTCCGTATCGTATCGCTCCGTATCGTATCACCCCGGTATCATATTGCCCCGTATCGTATCGTCCTGTATCATATCGCCCGTATCATATCGCCCGTATCGTATCGCCCGTATCATATCGCCCGTATCGTATCTCCCCGTATCGCCCCGTATCACCCGTATCATATCGCCCCGTATCGTATCGCCCCGTATCATATCGCCCGTATCGTATCGCCCCGTATCATATCGCCCGTATCGTATCGCCCGTATCATATCACCCGTATCGTATCTCCCCGTATCGCCCCGTATCACCCGTATCATATCGCCCCGTACCGTATCACCCCGTATCATATCGCCCCGTATCATATCGCCCGTATCGCATCGCCCCGTATCACATCGCCCCATATCGTATCGCTCCGTGTCGTATCGCCCCATATCGTATCGCCCAGTATCGCCCCATATCGTATCGCTCCGTATCGTATCGCCCCGTATCGTATCGCTCCGTATCGTATCGCCCCATATCGTATCGCCCAGTATCGCCCCGTATCGTATCGCTCCGTATCGCATCGCCCCGTATCATATCGCCCCGTATCGTATCGCCCCGTATCGTATCGCTCCGTATCATATCGCCCCGTATTATGTCGCCCCGTATCGTATAACACCGTATCGCATCGCCCCGTATCGTATCGCCCCGTATCGTATCGCTCCGTATCGTATCGCCACGTATCGTATCGCTCCGTATCATATCGCTCCGTATCATATCAACCCCGTATCGTATAGCCCCGTATCGCATCGCCCCGTATCGTATCGCCCCATATCGTATCGCTCCGTATCGTATCGCCATGTATCGTATCGCTCCGTATCATATCGCCACGTATCGTATCGCTCCGTATCATATCGCCCCGTATCGTATCGCTCCGTATCATATCGCCCCGTATCGTATCGCTCCGTATCATATCGCCCCGTATCGCATCGTCCCATATCGTATCGCCCCGTATCATATCGCTCTGTATCATATCACCCCATATCGTATCGCCCCGTATCGTATCGCTCCGTATCATATTGCCCCGTATCGTATCGCTCCGTATCATATTGCCCGTATCGCATCGCCCCGTATCACATCGCCCCATATCGTATCGCTCCGTGTCGTATCGCCCCATATCGTATCGCTCCGTGTCGTATCGCCCCATATCGTATCGCTCCGTGTCGTATCGCCCCATATCGTATCGCCCAGTATCGCTCCGTATCGTATCGTTCCGTATCGTATCGCCCCGTATTGTATCGCTCCGTATCGTATCGCCCCATATCGTATCGCCCAGTATCGCCCCGTATCGTATCGCTCCGTATCGTATCGCCCCATATCGTATCGCCCCGTATCGTAGCGCCCGTATCGTATCGCTCCGTATCGTATCACCCCGTATCATATCGCCCCGTATCGTATCGCCCTGTATCATATCGCCCGTATCATATCGCCCGTATCGTATCGCCCGTATCATATTGCCCCGTATCGTATCGCCCGTATCGTAGCGCCCATATCGTATCGCTCCATATAGTATCACCCCTTATCATATCGCCCCGTATCACATCGCCCGTATCGTATCGTCCGTATCGTATCGCCCGTATCGTATCTCCCCGTATCGCCCCGTATCACCCCGTATCATATCGCCCCGTATCATATCGCCCCATATCGCATCGGCCCGTATCACATCGCCCCATATCACATCGCCCCATATCGTACCGCTCCGTGTCGTATCGCCCCATATCGTATCGCCCAGTATCGCCCCGTATCGTATCGCTCCGTATCGTATCGCCCCATATCGTATCACTCCGTATCGTAGCGTCCGTATCGTATCGCTCCGTATCGTATCACCCCGGTATCATATTGCCCCGTATCGTATCGTCCTGTATCATATCGCCCGTATCATATCGCCCGTATCGTATCGCCCGTATCATATCGCCCGTATCGTATCTCCCCGTATCGCCCCGTATCACCTGTATCATATCGCCCCGTATCGTATCGCCCCGTATCATATCGCCCGTATCGTATCGCCCCGTATCATATCGCCCGTATCGTATCGCCCGTATCATATCACCCGTATCGTATCTCCCCGTATCGCCCCGTATCACCCGTATCATATCGCCCCGTACCGTATCACCCCGTATCATATCGCCCCGTATCATATCGCCCGTATCGCATCGCCCCGTATCACATCGCCCCATATCGTATCGCTCCGTGTCGTATCGCCCCATATCGTATCGCCCAGTATCGCCCCATATCGTATCGCTCCGTATCGTATCGCCCCGTATCGTATCGCTCCGTATCGTATCGCCCCATATCGTATCGCCCAGTATCGCCCCGTATCGTATCGCTCCGTATCGCATCGCCCCCGTATCATATCGCCCCGTATCGTATCGCCCCGTATCGTATCGCTCCGTATCATATCGCCCCGTATTATGTCGCCCCGTATCGTATAACACCGTATCGCATCGCCCCGTATCGTATCGCCCCGTATCGTATCGCTCCGTATCGTATCGCCACGTATCGTATCGCTCCGTATCATATCGCTCCGTATCATATCAACCCCGTATCGTATAGCCCCGTATCGCATCGCCCCGTATCGTATCGCCCCATATCGTATCGCTCCGTATCGTATCGCCATGTATCGTATCGCTCCGTATCATATCGCCACGTATCGTAGCGCTCCGTATCATATCGCCCCGTATCGCATCATCCCATATCGTATCGCCCCGTATCATATCGCTCTGTATCATATCACCCCATATCGTATCGCCCCATATCGTATCGCCCAGTATCGCCCCATATCGTATCGCTCCGTGTCGTATCGCCCCATATCGTATCGCCCAGTATCGCCCCGTATCGTATCGTTCCGTATCGTATCGCCCCGTATCGTATCGCTCCGTATCGTATCGCCCCATATCGTATCGCTCCGTATCGTATCGCCCCGTATCGTAGCGCCCGTATCGTATCGCTCCGTATCGTATCGCTCCGTATCGTAGCGCCCGTATCGTATCGCTCCGTATCGTATCGCCCGTATCATATCGCCCGTATCATATCGCCCCATATCGTATCGCCCCATATCGTATCGCCCCGTATCGTATCGCTCCGTATCGTATCGCTCCGTATCGTATCGCTCCGTGTCGTATCGCCCCATATCGTATCGCCCCGTATCGTATCGCCCGTATTATATTGCCCCGTATCATATCGCCCCGTATCGTATCGCTCCGTATCATATCGCCCCGTATCGCATCATCCCATATCGTATCGCCCCGTATCATATCGCTCTGTATCATATCACCCCATATCGTATCGCCCCGTATCGTATCGCTCCGTATCATATCGCCCCGAATCGTATCGCTCCGTATCGTATCGCCCCGTATCGTATCGCCCGTATCGTATCGCCCCGAATCGTATCGCTCCGTATCGTATCGCCCCGTATCGTATCGCCCCGAATCGTATCGCCCCGAATCGTATCGCTCCGTATCGTATCGCCCCATATCGTATCGCCCAGTATCACCCCGTATCGTATCGCTCCGTATCGTATCGCCCCATATCGTATCGCTCCGTGTCGTATCGCCCCATATCGTATCGCCCAGTATCGCCCCGTATCGTATCGTTCCGTATCGTATCGCCCCGTATCGTATCGCTCCGTATCGTATCACCCCATATCGTATCGCCCAGTATCACCCCGTATCGTATCGCTCCGTATCGTATCGCCCCATATCGTATCGCCCCGTATCGTAGCGCCCGTATCGTATCACTCCGTATCGTATCGCCCGTATCATATCGCCCCATATCGTATCGCCCCATATCGTATCGCCCCGTATCGTATCGCTCCGTATCGTATCGTTCCGTATCGTATCGCCCCGTATCGTATCGCTCCGTATCGTATCGCCCCATATCGTATCGCCCAGTATCACCCCGTATCGTATCGCTCCGTATCGTATCGCCCCATATCGTATCGCCCCGTAGCGTAGCGCCCGTATCGTATCGCTCCGTATCGTATCGCTCCGTATCGTATCGCCCCATATCGTATCGCCCCGTATCGTAGCGCCCGTATCGTATCGCTCCGTATCGTATCGCCCGTATCATATCGCCCGTATCATATCGCCCCATATCGTATCGCCCCATATCGTATCGCCCCGTATCGTATCGCCCCGTATCGTATCGCCCCATATCGTATCGCTCCGTATCGTATCGCCCCGTATCGTATCGCTCCGTATCGTATCGCTCCGTGTCGTATCGCTCCGTATCGTATCGCTCCGTATCGTATCGCTCCGTGTCGTATCGCCCCATATCGTATCGCCCAGTATCGCCCCGTATCGTATCGCTCCGTATCGTATCGCTCCGTATCGTATCGCCCCATATCGTATCGCCCCGTATCGTAGCGCCCGTATCGCATCGCTCCGTATCGTATCACCCCGTAACATATCGCCCCGTATCGTATCGCCCTGTATCATATCGCCCGTATCATATCGCCCGTATCGTATCGCCCGTATTATATTGCCCCGTATCATATCGCCCCGTATCGTATCGCTCCGTATCATATCGCCCCGTATCGCATCATCCCATATCGTATCGCCCCGTATCATATCGCTCTGTATCATATCACCCCATATCGTATCGCCCCGTATCGTATCGCTCCGTATCATATCGCCCCGTATCGCATCGTCCCGTATCGTATCGCCCCGAATTGTATCGCTCCGTATCGTATCGCCCCGTATCGTATCGCCCGTATCGTATCGCCCCGAATCGTATCGCTCCGTATCGTATCGCCCCATATCGTATCGCTCCGTGTCGTATCGCCCCATATCGTATCGCCCAGTATCGCCCCGTATCGTATCGTTCCGTATCGTATCGCCCCATATCGTATCGCTCCGTATCGTATCGCCCCATATCGTATCGCTCCGTGTCGTATCGCCCAGTATCACCCCGTATCGTATCGCCCAGTATCGCCCCGTATCGTATCGTTCCGTATCGTATCGCCCCATATCGTATCGCTCCGTATCGTATCGCTCCGTATCGTATCGCCCCATATCGTATCGCCCAGTATCACCCCGTATCGTATCGCTCCGTATCGTATCGCCCCATATCGTATCGCCCCGTATCGTAGCGCCCGTATCGTATCGCTCCGTATCGTAGCGCCCGTATCATATCGCCCCATATCGTATCGCCCCATATCGTATCGCCCCGTATCGTATCGCTCCGTATCGTATCGCTCCGTATCGTATCGCTCCGTGTCGTATCGCCCCATATCGTATCGCCCAGTATCGCCCCGTATCGTATCGCTCCGTATCGTATCGCTCCGTATCGTATCGCCCCATATCGTAGCGCCCCGTATCGTAGCGCCCGTATCGCATCGCTCCGTATCGTATCACGCCGTATCATATCGCCCGTATCATATCGCCCGTATCGTATCGCCCGTATTATATTGCCCCGTATCATATCGCCCCGTATCGTATCGCTCCGTATCATATCGCCCCGTATCGCATCGTCCCATATCGTATTGCCCCGAATTGTATCGCTCCGTATCGTATCGCCCCGTATCGTATCGCCCGTATCGTATCGCCCCGAATCGTATCGCTCCGTATCGTATCGGCCCATATTGTATCGCCCAGTATCACCCCGTATCGTATCGCTCCGTATCGTATCGCCCCATATCGTATCGCTCCGTGTCGTATCGCCCCATATCGTATCGCCCAGTATCGCCCCGTATCGTATCGTTCCGTATCGTATCGCCCCGTATCGTATCGCTCCGTATCGTATCACCCCATATCGTATCGCCCAGTATCACCCCGTATCGTATCGCTCCGTATCGTATCGCCCCATATCGTATCGCCCCGTATCGTAGCGCCCGTATCGTATCGCTCCGTATCGTATCGCCCTGTATCATATCGCCCGTATCATATCGCCCCATATCGTATCGCCCCATATCGTATCGCCCCGTATCGTATCGCTCCGTATCATATCGCTCCGTATCGTATCGCTCCGTGTCGTATCGCCCCATATCGTATCGCCCAGTATCGCCCCGTATCGTATCACTCCGTATCGTATCGCTCCGTATCGTATCGCCCCATATCGTATCGCCCCGTATCGTATCGCCCCGTATCGTATCGCCCTGTATCATATCGCCCGTATCATATCGCCCGTATCGTATCGCCCGTATTATATTGCCCCGTATCATATCGCCCCGTATCATATCGCCCGTATCGTATCGCCCGTATCGTATCTCCCCGTATCGCCCCGTATCACCCGTATCATATCGCCCCGTATCATATCGCCCGTATCATATCGCCCCGTATCACATCGCCCCATATTGGATCGCTCCGTGTCGTATCGCCCAGTATCGCCCCGTATCGTATCGCTCCGTATCGTATCGCCCCGTATCGTATCGCTCCATATTGTATCGCCCCATATCGTATCGCCCGTATCATATTGCCCCGTATCGTATCGCTCCGTATCATATCGCCCCTTATCGTATCGCCCAGTATCGCCCCATATCTTATCGCCCGTATCATATTGCATCGTATCGCATCGCCCCATATCACATCGCCCCATATCGTATCGCTCCGTGTCATATCGCCCCATATCGTATCGCCCAGTATCGCCCCATATCGTATCGCTCCGTGTCGTATCGCCCCATATCGTATCGCCCAGTATCACCCCGTATCGTATCGCCCCATATCGTATCGCCCAGTATCGCCCCGTATCGTATCGCTCCGTATCGTATCGCCCCATATCGTATCGCCCCGTATCGTAGCGCCCGTATCGTATCGCTCCGTATCGTATCACCCTGTATCATATCGCACGTATCATATCACCCGTATCGTATCGCCCGTATCGTATCTCCCCGTATCACCCGTATCATACCGCCCCGTATCGTATCACCCCGTATCATATCGCCCGTATCGTATCGCCCGTATCGTATCTCCCCGTATCACCCGTATCATACCGCCCCGTATCGTATCACCCCGTATCATATCGCCCCGTATCATATCGCCCGTATCGCATCGCCCCGTATCACATCGCCCCATATCATATCGCCCAGTATCGCCCCGTATCGTATCGCTCCGTATCGTATCGCCCCGTATCGTATCGCTCCGTATCGTATCGCCCCATATCGTATCGCCCAGTATCGCCCCGTATCGTATCGCTCCGTATCGCATTGCCCCGTATCGTATCGCCCCGTATCGTATCGCTCCATGTCGTATCGCCCCATATCGTATCGCCCAGTATCGCCCCGTATCGTATCGCTCCGTATCGCATCGCCCCGTGTCATATCGCCCCGTATTGTATAGCCCCGTATCGCATCGCCCCGTATCGTATCGCTCCGTATCGTATCGCCACGTATCGTATCGCCCCGTATCATATCGCTCCGTATCATATCGCACCATATCGTATAGCCCCGTATCGCATCGCCCCGTATTGTATCGCCCCGTATCGTATCGCTCCGTATCGTATCGCCACGTATCGTATCGCTCCGTATCATATCGCCCCGTATCGCATCGTCCCGTATCATATCGCCCGTATCGTATCACCCGTAGCGTATCGCCCCGTATCGTATCGCCCGTATCGTATCGCTTCGTATCGTACCCCAGGATTGCCCGTATCGTATCGCCCCGTAGCTTATCGCCCCGTATCGCCCCGTATCGTATCACCCCGTATCGTATCGTTCCGTATCGTATCGCTCCGTATCGTATCGCCCCGTATCGTATCGCCCCGTATCGTAGCGCCCGTATCGTATCGCTCCGTATCGTATCGCCCCGTATCGTATCGCCCCGTATCGTAGCGCCCGTATCGTATCGCTCCGTATCGTATCACCCCGTATCATATCGCCCCGTATCGTATCGCCCTGTATCATATCGCCCGTATCACATCGCCCGTATCGTATCGCCCGTATCATATTGCCCCGTATCGTATCGCCCGTATCGTATCGCCCGTATCGCCCCGTATCACCCGTATCATATCGCCCCGTATCATATCGTCCGTATCGTATCGCTCCGTGTCGTATCGCCCCATATCGTATCGCCCAGTATCGCCCCGTATCGTATTGCTCCGTATCGCATCGCCCCGTATCGTATCGCCCCGTATCGTATCGCTCCGTATCGTATCGCTCCGTATCGTATCGCCCCGTATCGTATCGCCCCGTATCGTATCGCCCCGTATCGTATCGCCCTGTATCATATCGCCCGTATCATATCGCCCGTATCGTATCGCCCGTATCATATCGCCCCATATCGTATCGCCCCGTATCGTAGCGCCCGTATCGTATCACTCCGTATCGTATCGCCCGTATCATATCGCCCCATATCGTATCGCCCCATATCGTATCGCCCCGTATCGTATCGCTCCGTATCGTATCGTTCCGTATCGTATCGCCCCGTATCGTATCGTTCCGTATCGTATCGCCCCGTATCGTATCGCTCCGTGTCGTATCGCCCCATATCGTATCGCCCAGTATCGCCCCGTATCGTATCGTTCCGTATCGTATCGCCCCGTATCGTATCGCTCCGTATCGTATCACCCCATATCGTATCGCCCAGTATCACCCCGTATCGTATCGCTCCGTATCGTATCGCCCCATATCGTATCGCCCCGTATCGTAGCGCCCGTATCGTATCACTCCGTATCGTATCGCCCGTATCATATCGCCCCATATCGTATCGCCCCATATCGTATCGCCCCGTATCGTATCGCTCCGTATCGTATCGTTCCGTATCGTATCGCCCCGTATCGTATCGCTCCGTATCGTATCGCCCCATATCGTATCGCCCAGTATCACCCCGTATCGTATCGCTCCGTATCGTATCGCCCCATATCGTATCGCCCCGTAGCGTAGCGCCCGTATCGTATCGCTCCGTATCGTATCGCTCCGTATCGTATCGCCCCATATCGTATCGCCCCGTATCGTAGCGCCCGTATCGTATCGCTCCGTATCGTATCGCCCGTATCATATCGCCCGTATCATATCGCCCCATATCGTATCGCCCCATATCGTATCGCCCCGTATCGTATCGCCCCGTATCGTATCGCCCCATATCGTATCGCTCCGTATCGTATCGCCCCGTATCGTATCGCTCCGTATCGTATCGCTCCGTGTCGTATCGCTCCGTATCGTATCGCTCCGTATCGTATCGCTCCGTGTCGTATCGCCCCATATCGTATCGCCCAGTATCGCCCCGTATCGTATCGCTCCGTATCGTATCGCTCCGTATCGTATCGCCCCATATCGTATCGCCCCGTATCGTAGCGCCCGTATCGCATCGCTCCGTATCGTATCACCCCGTAACATATCGCCCCGTATCGTATCGCCCTGTATCATATCGCCCGTATCATATCGCCCGTATCGTATCGCCCGTATTATATTGCCCCGTATCATATCGCCCCGTATCGTATCGCTCCGTATCATATCGCCCCGTATCGCATCATCCCATATCGTATCGCCCCGTATCATATCGCTCTGTATCATATCACCCCATATCGTATCGCCCCGTATCGTATCGCTCCGTATCATATCGCCCCGTATCGCATCGTCCCGTATCGTATCGCCCCGAATTGTATCGCTCCGTATCGTATCGCCCCGTATCGTATCGCCCGTATCGTATCGCCCCGAATCGTATCGCTCCGTATCGTATCGCCCCATATCGTATCGCTCCGTGTCGTATCGCCCCATATCGTATCGCCCAGTATCGCCCCGTATCGTATCGTTCCGTATCGTATCGCCCCATATCGTATCGCTCCGTATCGTATCGCCCCATATCGTATCGCTCCGTGTCGTATCGCCCAGTATCACCCCGTATCGTATCGCCCAGTATCGCCCCGTATCGTATCGTTCCGTATCGTATCGCCCCATATCGTATCGCTCCGTATCGTATCGCTCCGTATCGTATCGCCCCATATCGTATCGCCCAGTATCACCCCGTATCGTATCGCTCCGTATCGTATCGCCCCATATCGTATCGCCCCGTATCGTAGCGCCCGTATCGTATCGCTCCGTATCGTAGCGCCCGTATCATATCGCCCCATATCGTATCGCCCCATATCGTATCGCCCCGTATCGTATCGCTCCGTATCGTATCGCTCCGTATCGTATCGCTCCGTGTCGTATCGCCCCATATCGTATCGCCCAGTATCGCCCCGTATCGTATCGCTCCGTATCGTATCGCTCCGTATCGTATCGCCCCATATCGTAGCGCCCCGTATCGTAGCGCCCGTATCGCATCGCTCCGTATCGTATCACGCCGTATCATATCGCCCGTATCATATCGCCCGTATCGTATCGCCCGTATTATATTGCCCCGTATCATATCGCCCCGTATCGTATCGCTCCGTATCATATCGCCCCGTATCGCATCGTCCCGTATCGTATTGCCCCGAATTGTATCGCTCCGTATCGTATCGCCCCGTATCGTATCGCCCGTATCGTATCGCCCCGAATCGTATCGCTCCGTATCGTATCGGCCCATATTGTATCGCCCAGTATCACCCCGTATCGTATCGCTCCGTATCGTATCGCCCCATATCGTATCGCTCCGTGTCGTATCGCCCCATATCGTATCGCCCAGTATCGCCCCGTATCGTATCGTTCCGTATCGTATCGCCCCGTATCGTATCGCTCCGTATCGTATCACCCCATATCGTATCGCCCAGTATCACCCCGTATCGTATCGCTCCGTATCGTATCGCCCCATATCGTATCGCCCCGTATCGTAGCGCCCGTATCGTATCGCTCCGTATCGTATCGCCCTGTATCATATCGCCCGTATCATATCGCCCCATATCGTATCGCCCCATATCGTATCGCCCCGTATCGTATCGCTCCGTATCATATCGCTCCGTATCGTATCGCTCCGTGTCGTATCGCCCCATATCGTATCGCCCAGTATCGCCCCGTATCGTATCACTCCGTATCGTATCGCTCCGTATCGTATCGCCCCATATCGTATCGCCCCGTATCGTATCGCCCCGTATCGTATCGCCCTGTATCATATCGCCCGTATCATATCGCCCGTATCGTATCGCCCGTATTATATTGCCCCGTATCATATCGCCCCGTATCATATCGCCCGTATCGTATCGCCCGTATCGTATCTCCCCGTATCGCCCCGTATCACCCGTATCATATCGCCCCGTATCATATCGCCCGTATCATATCGCCCCGTATCACATCGCCCCATATTGGATCGCTCCGTGTCGTATCGCCCAGTATCGCCCCGTATCGTATCGCTCCGTATCGTATCGCCCCGTATCGTATCGCTCCATATTGTATCGCCCCATATCGTATCGCCCGTATCATATTGCCCCGTATCGTATCGCTCCGTATCATATCGCCCCTTATCGTATCGCCCAGTATCGCCCCATATCTTATCGCCCGTATCATATTGCATCGTATCGCATCGCCCCATATCACATCGCCCCATATCGTATCGCTCCGTGTCATATCGCCCCATATCGTATCGCCCAGTATCGCCCCATATCGTATCGCTCCGTGTCGTATCGCCCCATATCGTATCGCCCAGTATCACCCCGTATCGTATCGCCCCATATCGTATCGCCCAGTATCGCCCCGTATCGTATCGCTCCGTATCGTATCGCCCCATATCGTATCGCCCCGTATCGTAGCGCCCGTATCGTATCGCTCCGTATCGTATCACCCTGTATCATATCGCACGTATCATATCACCCGTATCGTATCGCCCGTATCGTATCTCCCCGTATCACCCGTATCATACCGCCCCGTATCGTATCACCCCGTATCATATCGCCCGTATCGTATCGCCCGTATCGTATCTCCCCGTATCACCCGTATCATACCGCCCCGTATCGTATCACCCCGTATCATATCGCCCCGTATCATATCGCCCGTATCGCATCGCCCCGTATCACATCGCCCCATATCATATCGCCCAGTATCGCCCCGTATCGTATCGCTCCGTATCGTATCGCCCCGTATCGTATCGCTCCGTATCGTATCGCCCCATATCGTATCGCCCAGTATCGCCCCGTATCGTATCGCTCCGTATCGCATTGCCCCGTATCGTATCGCCCCGTATCGTATCGCTCCATGTCGTATCGCCCCATATCGTATCGCCCAGTATCGCCCCGTATCGTATCGCTCCGTATCGCATCGCCCCGTGTCATATCGCCCCGTATTGTATAGCCCCGTATCGCATCGCCCCGTATCGTATCGCTCCGTATCGTATCGCCACGTATCGTATCGCCCCGTATCATATCGCTCCGTATCATATCGCACCATATCGTATAGCCCCGTATCGCATCGCCCCGTATTGTATCGCCCCGTATCGTATCGCTCCGTATCGTATCGCCACGTATCGTATCGCTCCGTATCATATCGCCCCGTATCGCATCGTCCCGTATCATATCGCCCGTATCGTATCACCCGTAGCGTATCGCCCCGTATCGTATCGCCCGTATCGTATCGCTTCGTATCGTACCCCAGGATTGCCCGTATCGTATCGCCCCGTAGCTTATCGCCCCGTATCGCCCCGTATCGTATCACCCCGTATCGTATCGTTCCGTATCGTATCGCTCCGTATCGTATCGCCCCGTATCGTATCGCCCCGTATCGTAGCGCCCGTATCGTATCGCTCCGTATCGTATCGCCCCGTATCGTATCGCCCCGTATCGTAGCGCCCGTATCGTATCGCTCCGTATCGTATCACCCCGTATCATATCGCCCCGTATCGTATCGCCCTGTATCATATCGCCCGTATCACATCGCCCGTATCGTATCGCCCGTATCATATTGCCCCGTATCGTATCGCCCGTATCGTATCGCCCGTATCGCCCCGTATCACCCGTATCATATCGCCCCGTATCATATCGTCCGTATCGTATCGCTCCGTGTCGTATCGCCCCATATCGTATCGCCCAGTATCGCCCCGTATCGTATTGCTCCGTATCGCATCGCCCCGTATCGTATCGCCCCGTATCGTATCGCTCCGTATCGTATCGCTCCGTATCGTATCGCCCCGTATCGTATCGCCCCGTATCGTATCGCCCCGTATCGTATCGCCCTGTATCATATCGCCCGTATCATATCGCCCGTATCGTATCGCCCGTATCATATCGCCCGTATCGTATCGCCCGTATCGTATCGCCCGTATCGTATCGCCCGTATCATATCGCCCCGTATCATATCGCCCCGTATCATATCGCCCCATATCGCATCGGCCCGTATCACATCGCCCCATATCGTACCGCTCCGTGTCGTATCGCCCCATATCGTATCGCCCAGTATCGCCCCGTATCGTATCGCTCCGTATCGTATCGCCCCATATCGTATCACTCCGTATCGTAGCGTCCGTATCGTATCGCTCCGTATCGTATCACCCCGGTATCATATTGCCCCGTATCGTATCGTCCTGTATCATATCGCCCGTATCATATCGCCCGTATCGTATCGCCCGTATCATATCGCCCGTATCGTATCTCCCCGTATCGCCCCGTATCACCCGTATCATATCGCCCCGTATCGTATCGCCCCGTATCATATCGCCCGTATCGTATCGCCCCGTATCATATCGCCCGTATCGTATCGCCCGTATCATATCACCCGTATCGTATCTCCCCGTATCGCCCCGTATCACCCGTATCATATCGCCCCGTACCGTATCACCCCGTATCATATCGCCCCGTATCATATCGCCCGTATCGCATCGCCCCGTATCACATCGCCCCATATCGTATCGCTCCGTGTCGTATCGCCCCATATCGTATCGCCCAGTATCGCCCCATATCGTATCGCTCCGTATCGTATCGCCCCGTATCGTATCGCTCCGTATCGTATCGCCCCATATCGTATCGCCCAGTATCGCCCCGTATCGTATCGCTCCGTATCGCATCGCCCCGTATCATATCGCCCCGTATCGTATCGCCCCGTATCGTATCGCTCCGTATCATATCGCCCCGTATTATGTCGCCCCGTATCGTATAACACCGTATCGCATCGCCCCGTATCGTATCGCCCCGTATCGTATCGCTCCGTATCGTATCGCCACGTATCGTATCGCTCCGTATCATATCGCTCCGTATCATATCAACCCCGTATCGTATAGCCCCGTATCGCATCGCCCCGTATCGTATCGCCCCATATCGTATCGCTCCGTATCGTATCGCCATGTATCGTATCGCTCCGTATCATATCGCCACGTATCGTATCGCTCCGTATCATATCGCCCCGTATCGTATCGCTCCGTATCATATCGCCCCGTATCGTATCGCTCCGTATCATATCGCCCCGTATCGCATCGTCCCATATCGTATCGCCCCGTATCATATCGCTCTGTATCATATCACCCCATATCGTATCGCCCCGTATCGTATCGCTCCGTATCATATTGCCCCGTATCGTATCGCTCCGTATCATATTGCCCGTATCGCATCGCCCCGTATCACATCGCCCCATATCGTATCGCTCCGTGTCGTATCGCCCCATATCGTATCGCTCCGTGTCGTATCGCCCCATATCGTATCGCTCCGTGTCGTATCGCCCCATATCGTATCGCCCAGTATCGCTCCGTATCGTATCGTTCCGTATCGTATCGCCCCGTATTGTATCGCTCCGTATCGTATCGCCCCATATCGTATCGCCCAGTATCGCCCCGTATCGTATCGCTCCGTATCGTATCGCCCCATATCGTATCGCCCCGTATCGTAGCGCCCGTATCGTATCGCTCCGTATCGTATCACCCCGTATCATATCGCCCCGTATCGTATCGCCCTGTATCATATCGCCCGTATCATATCGCCCGTATCGTATCGCCCGTATCATATTGCCCCGTATCGTATCGCCCGTATCGTAGCGCCCATATCGTATCGCTCCATATAGTATCACCCCTTATCATATCGCCCCGTATCACATCGCCTGTATCGTATCGTCCGTATCGTATCGCCCGTATCGTATCTCCCCGTATCGCCCCGTATCACCCCGTATCATATCGCCCCGTATCATATCGCCCCATATCGCATCGGCCCGTATCACATCGCCCCATATCACATCGCCCCATATCGTACCGCTCCGTGTCGTATCGCCCCATATCGTATCGCCCAGTATCGCCCCGTATCGTATCGCTCCGTATCGTATCGCCCCATATCGTATCACTCCGTATCGTAGCGTCCGTATCGTATCGCTCCGTATCGTATCACCCCGGTATCATATTGCCCCGTATCGTATCGTCCTGTATCATATCGCCCGTATCATATCGCCCGTATCGTATCGCCCGTATCATATCGCCCGTATCGTATCTCCCCGTATCGCCCCGTATCACCTGTATCATATCGCCCCGTATCGTATCGCCCCGTATCATATCGCCCGTATCGTATCGCCCCGTATCATATCGCCCGTATCGTATCGCCCGTATCATATCACCCGTATCGTATCTCCCCGTATCGCCCCGTATCACCCGTATCATATCGCCCCGTACCGTATCACCCCGTATCATATCGCCCCGTATCATATCGCCCGTATCGCATCGCCCCGTATCACATCGCCCCATATCGTATCGCTCCGTGTCGTATCGCCCCATATCGTATCGCCCAGTATCGCCCCATATCGTATCGCTCCGTATCGTATCGCCCCGTATCGTATCGCTCCGTATCGTATCGCCCCATATCGTATCGCCCAGTATCGCCCCGTATCGTATCGCTCCGTATCGCATCGCCCCCGTATCATATCGCCCCGTATCGTATCGCCCCGTATCGTATCGCTCCGTATCATATCGCCCCGTATTATGTCGCCCCGTATCGTATAACACCGTATCGCATCGCCCCGTATCGTATCGCCCCGTATCGTATCGCTCCGTATCGTATCGCCACGTATCGTATCGCTCCGTATCATATCGCTCCGTATCATATCAACCCCGTATCGTATAGCCCCGTATCGCATCGCCCCGTATCGTATCGCCCCATATCGTATCGCTCCGTATCGTATCGCCATGTATCGTATCGCTCCGTATCATATCGCCACGTATCGTATCGCTCCGTATCATATCGCCCCGTATCGTATCGCTCCGTATCATATCGCCCCGTATCGTATCGCTCCGTATCATATCGCCCTGTATCGCATCGTCCCATATCGTATCGCCCCGTATCATATCGCTCTGTATCATATCACCCCATATCGTATCGCCCGTATCATATTGCCCCGTATCGTATCGCTCCGTATCATATCGCCCGTATCGCATCGCCCCGTATCACATCGCCCCATATCGTATCGCTCCGTGTCGTATCGCCCCATATCGTATCGCTCCGTGTCGTATCGCCCCATATCGTATCGCCCCGTATCGTATCGTTCCGTATCGTATCGCCCCGTATCGTATCGCTCCGTATCGTATCGCCCCATATTGTATCGCCCAGTATCGCCCCATATCGTATCGCTCCGTATCGTATCGCCCCATATCGTATCGCCCCGTATCGTAGCGCCCGTATCGTATCGCTCCGTATCGTATCACCCCGTATCATATCGCCCCGTATCGTATCGCCCTGTATCATATCGCCCGTATCGTATCGCCCGTATTATATTGCCCCGTATCATATCGCCCCGTATCATATCGCCCGTATCGTATCGCCCGTATTATATTGCCCCGTATCGTATCGCCCTGTATCATATCGCCCGTATCGTATCGCCCGTATCGTATCTCCCCGTATCGCCCCGTATCACCCGTATCATATCGCCCCGTACCGTATCACCCCGTATCATATCGCCCCGTATCATATCGCCCGTATCGCATCGCCCCGTATCACATCGCCCCATATTGTATCGCTCCGTGTCGTATCGCCCCATATCGTATCGCCCAGTATCGCCCCATGTCGTATCGCTCCGTATCGTATCGCCCCGTATCGTATCGCTCCGTATCGTATCGCCCCATATCGTATCGCCCGTATCATATTGCCCCGTATCGTATCGCTCCGTATCATATCGCCCATATCGCATCGCCCCGTATCACATCGCCCCATATCGTATCGCTCCTTGTCGTATCACCCCATATCGTATCGCTCCGTGTCGTATCGCCCCATATCGTATCGTCCAGTATCGCCCCGTATCGTATCGCCCCATATCGTATCGCCCAGTATCGCCCCGTATCGTATCGCTCCGTATCGTATCGCCCCATATCGTATCGCCCCGTATCGTAGCGCCCGTATCGTATCGCCCCGTATCGTATCACCCCGTATTATATCGCCCCGTATCGTATCGCCCTGTATCATGTCGCCCATATCATATCGCCCGTATCGTATCGCCCGTATTATATTGCCCCGTATCATATCGCCCCGTATCATATCGCCCGTATCGTATCTCCCCATATCGCCCCGTATCACCCGTATCATATCGCCCCGTATCGTATCACCCCGTATCATATCGCCCCGTATCATATCGCCCGTATCGCATCGCCCCGTATCACATCGCCCCATATCGTATCGCCCAGTATCGCCCCGTATCGTATCACCCCGTATCATATCGCCCCGTATCATATCGCCCGTATCGTATCGCTCCGTGTCGTATCGCCCCATATCGTATCGCCCAGTATCGCCCCGTATCGTATCGCTCCGTATCATATCGCCCCGTATCGTATCGCTCCGTATCGCATTGCCCCGTATCGTATCGCCCCGTATCGTATCGCTCCATGTCGTATCGCCCCATATCGTATCGCCCAGTATCGCCCCGTATCGTATAGCTCCGTATCGCATCGCCCCGTGTCATATCGCTCCGTATCGTATCGCCCCGTATTATATCGCTACGTATCATATCGCCCCGTATTGTATAGCCCCGTATGGCATCGCCCCGTATCGTATCGCCCCGTATCGTATCGCTCCGTATCGTATCGCCACGTATCGTATCGCCCCGTATCATATCGCTCCGTATCATATCGCACCATATCGTATCGCTCCGTATCGCATCGCCCCGTATCACATCGGCCCGTATCGTATCGCCCCGTATCGTATCGCTCCGTGTCGTATCGCCCTATATCATATTGCCCAGTATCGCCCCGTATCGTATCGCTCCGTATCGCATCGCCCCGTATCATATCGCCCCGTATCGTATCGCCCCGTATCGTATCGCTCCGTATCATATCGCCCCGTATTATGTCGCCCCGTATCGTATAACACCGTATCGCATCGCCCCGTATCGTATCGCCCCGTATCGTATCGCTCCGTATCGTATCGCCACGTATCGTATCGCTCCGTATCATATCGCCCCGTATCGTATCGCTCCGTATCATATCGCCCCGTATCGTATCGTCCTGTATCATATCGCCCGTATCATATCGCCCCGTATCGTATCGCCCCGTATCATATCGCCCCTATCGTATCGCCCGTATCATATCGCCCCGTATCATACCGCCCGTATCGTATCTCCCCGTATCGCCCCGTATCACCCGTATCATATCGCCCCGTACTGTATCACCCCGTATCATATCGCCCCGTATCATATCGCCCGTATCGCATCGCCCCGTATCACATCGCCCCATATTGTATCGCTCCGTGTCGTATCGCCCCATATCGTATCGCCCAGTATCGCCCCATATCGTATCGCTCCGTATCGTATCGCCCCGTATTGTATCGCTCCGTATCGCATCGCCCCGTATCGTATCGCTCCGTGTCGTATCGCCCCATATCGTATTGCCCCGTATCGTATCGCTCCGTATCGCATCGCCCCGTATCGTATCGCCCCGTATCGTATCGCTCCGTATCGCATCGCCCCCGTATCATATCGCCCCGTATCGTATCGCTCCGTATCATATCGCCCCGTATTATGTCGCCCCGTATCGTATAACACCGTATCGCATCGCCCCGTATCGTATCGCCCCGTATCGTATCGCTCCGTATCGTATCGCCACGTATCGTATCGCTCCGTATCATATCAACCCGTATCGTATAGCCCCGTATCGCAACGCCCCGTATCGTATCGCCCCGTATCGTATCGCTCCGTATCGTATCGCCACGTATCGTATCGCTCCGTATCATATCGCCCCGTATCGTATCGCTCCGTATCATATCGCCCCGTATCGCATCGTCCCGTATCGTATTGCTCCGTATCATATCGCCCCGTATCGTATCGCCCCGTATCGTATCGCTCCGTATCGTATCGCCACGTATCGTATCGCTCCGTATCATATCGCCCCGTATCGTATCGCTCCGTATCATATCGCCCCGTATCGCATCGTCCCGTATCGTATCGCCCGTATCGTATCGCCCCGTATCGTATCGCCCGTATCGTATCGCCCGTATCGTATCGCCCCATATCGTATCGCCCCGTATCGTATCGCCCCGAATTGTATCGCTCCGTATCATATCGCCCGTATCGCATCGCCCCGTATCACATCGCCCCATATCGTATCGCTCCGTGTCGTATCGCCCCATATCGTATCGTTCCGTGTCGTATCGCCCCATATCGTATCGCCCAGTATCGCCCCGTATCGTATCGTTCCGTATCGTATCGCCCCGTATCGTATCGCTCCGTATCGTATCGCCCCATATCGTATCGCCCAGTATCGCCCCGTATCGTATCGCTCCGTATCGTATCGCCCCATATCGTATCGCCCCGTATCGTAGCGCCCGTATCGTATCGCTCCGTATCGTATCACCCCGTATCATATCGCCCCGTATCGTATCGCCCTGTATCATATCGCCCGTATCATATCGCCCGTATCGTATCGCCCGTATTATATTGCCCCGTATCATATCGCCCCGTATCATATCGCCCCGTATCGTATCTCCCCGTATCGCCCCGTATCACCCGTATCATATCGCCCCGTACCGTATCACCCCGTATCATATCGCCCCGTATCATATCGCCCGTATCGCATCGCCCCGTATCACATCGCCCCATATTGTATCGCTCCGTGTCGTATCGCCCCATATCGTATCGCCCAGTATCGCCTTATATCGTACCGCTCTGTATCGTATCGCCCGTATCGTATCGCTCTGTATCGTATCGCTCCATATCGTATCGCCCGTATCATATTGCCCCGTATCGTATCGCTCCGTATCATATCGCCCATATCGCATCGCCCCGTATCACATCGCCCCATATCGTATCGCTCCGTGTCGTATCGTCCCATATCGTATCGCTCCGTGTCGTATCGCCCCATATCGTATCGGCCAGTATCGCCCCGTATCGTATCGCTCCGTGTCGTATCGCCCCATATCGTATCGCCCCGTATCGTATCGCTCCGTATCGTATCACCCCGTATTATATCGCCCCGTATCACATCGCCCCATATCGTATCGCTCCGTGTCGTATCGCACCATATCGTATCGCTCCGTAGCGTATCGCCCCATATCGTATCGCCCCGTATCGTAGCGCCCGTATCGCATCGCTCCGTATCGTATCGCCCCATATCGTATCGCTCCGTGTCGTATCGCCCCATATCGTATCGCCCCGTATCGTATCGCCCGTATCATATTGCCCCGTATCATATCGCCCCGTATCATATCGCCCGTATCGTATCACCCGTATCATATCGCCCCGTATCACCCGTATCATATCGCCCCGTATCACATCACCCCATATCGTATCGCTCCGTGTCGTATCGCCCCATATCGTATCGCCCAGTATCGCCCCGTATCGTATCGCTCCGTATCGCATTGCCCCGTATCGTATCGCCCCGTATCGTATCGCTCCGTGTCGTATCGCCCCATATCGTATCGCCCAGTATCGCCCCGTATCGTATCGCTCCGTATCGCATCGCCCCGTGTCATATCGCCCCGTATTGTATCGCCCCGTATCTTATCGCTCCGTATCGTATCGCCCCGTATCATATCGCTCCGTATCATATCGCCCCGTATTGTATAGCCCCGTATCGTATCGCTCCGTGTCGTATCGCCCCATATCGTATCGCCCAGTATCGCCCCGTATCGTATCGCTCCGTATCGCATCGCCCCGTGTCATATCGCCCCGTATCGTATCGCCCCGTATCGTATCGCTCCGTATCGCATCGCCCCGTGTCATATCGCCCCGTATCGTATCGCCCCGTATCTTATCGCCCCGTATCGTATCGCCCCGTATCACATCGCCCCGTATCGTATCGCTCCGTATCATATCGCTCCGTATCGTATCGCTCCGTGTCGTATCGCCCCATATCGTATTGCCCAGTATCGCCCCGTATCGTATCGCTCCGTATCGCATTGCCCCGTATCGTATCGCCCCGTATCGTATCGCTCCGTGTCGTATCGCCCCATATCGTATCGCCCAGTATCGCCCCGTATCGTATCGCTCCGTATCGCATCGCCCCGTGTCATATCGCCCCGTATTGTATCGCCCCGTATCTTATCGCTCCGTATCGTATCGCCCCGTATCATATCGCTCCGTATCATATCGCCCCGTATTGTATAGCCCCGTATCGTATCGCTCCGTGTCGTATCGCCCCATATCGTATCGCCCAGTATCGCCCCGTATCGTATCGCTCCGTATCGCATCGCCCCGTGTCATATCGCCCCGTATCGTATCGCCCCGTATCGTATCGCTCCGTATCGCATCGCCCCGTGTCATATCGCCCCGTATCGTATCGCCCCGTATCTTATCGCCCCGTATCGTATCGCCCCGTATCACATCGCCCCGTATCGTATCGCTCCGTATCATATCGCTCCGTATCGTATCGCTCCGTGTCGTATCGCCCCGTATCGTATCGCCCCGTATCGTATCGCCCCGTATCGTATCGCTCCGTATCATATCGCCCCGTATTATGTCGCCCCGTATCGTATAACACCATATCGCATCGCCCCGTATCGTATCGCCCCATATCGTATCGCTCCGTATCGTATAGCCTCGTATCGTATCGCTCCGTATCATATCGCCCCGTATCGTCTCGCTCCGTATCATATCGCCCGTATAGTATCGCCCCGTATCGTATCGCTCCGTATCATATCGCCCGTATCGTATCTCCCCGTATCGCCCCGTATCACCCGTATCATATCGCCCCGTACTCTATCACCCCGTATCATATCGCCCCGTATCATATCGCCCGTATCGCATCGCCCCGTATCACATCGCCCCATATTGTATCGCTCCGTGTCGTATCGCCCCATATCGTATCGCCCAGTATCGCCCCATATCGTATCGCTCCGTATCGTATCGCCCCGTATCGTATCGCTCCGTGTCGTATCGCCCCATATCGTATCGCCCCGTATCGTATCGCTCCGTATCGCATCGCCCCGTATCGTATCGCTCCGTGTCGTATCGCCCCATATCATATTGCCCAGTATCGTATCGCCCCGTATCGTATCGCCCCGTATCGTATCGCTCCGTATCGTATCGCCACGTATCGTATCGCTCCGTATCATATCGCTCCGTATCATATCAACCCCGTATGGCATCGCCCCGTATCGTATCGCTCCGTATCGCATTGCCCCGTATCACATCGCCCCTTATCGTATCGCTCCGTGTCGTATCGCCCCATATCGTATTGCCCAGTATCGCCCCGTATCGTATCGCTCCGTATCGCATCGCCCCGTATCATATCGCCCCGTATCGTATCGCCCCGTATCGTATCGCTCCGTATCATATCGCCCCGTATTATGTCGCCCCGTATCGTATAACACCGTATCGCATCGCCCCGTATCGGATCGCCCCGTATCGTATCGCTCCGTATCGTATCGCCTCGTAACGTATCGCTCCGTATCATATCGCTCCATATCATATCAACCCCGTATCGTATAGCCTCGTATCGCATCGCCCCGTATCGTACCGCCCCGTATCGTATCGCTCCGTATCGTATCGCCACGTATCGTATCGCTCCGTATCATATCGCCCCGTATCGTATCGCTCCGTATCATATCGCCCGTATAGTATCGCCCCGTATCGTATCACTCCGTATCATATCGCCCGTATAGTATCGCCCCATATCATATCGCCCGTATCGTATCTCCCCGTATCGCCCCGTATCACCCGTATCATATCGCCCCGTACTCTATCACCCCGTATCATATCGCCCCGTATCATATCGCTCCGTATCGCATCGCCCCGTATCACATCGCCCCATATTGTATCGCTCCGTGTCGTATCGCCCCATATCGTATCGCCCAGTATCGCCCCATATCGTATCGCTCCGTATCGCATCGCCCCGTGTCATATCGCCCCGTATCGTATCGCCCCGTATCGTATCGCCCCGTATCGTATCGCTCCGTATCGCATCGCCCCGTATCGTATCGCTCCGTGTCGTATCGCCCCATATCGTATTGCCCAGTATCGTATCGCCCCGTATCGTATCGCTCCGTATCGCATCGCCCCCGTATCATATCGCCCCGTATCGTATCGCCCCGTATCGTATCGCTCAGTATCATATCGCCCCGTATTATGTCGCCCCGTATCGTATAACACCGTATCGCATCGCCCCGTATCGTATCGCCCCGTATCGTATCGCTCCGTATCGTATCGCCACGTATCGTATCGCTCCGTATCATATCGCTCCGTATCATATCAACCCCGTATCGCATCGCCCCGTATCGTATCGCCCCGTATCGTATCGCTCCGTATCGTATCGCCACGTATCGTATCGCTCCGTATCATATCGCTCCGTATCATATCAACCCCGTATCGCATCGCCCCGTATCGTATCGCCCCGTATCGTATCGCTCCGTATCGTATCGCCACGTATCGTATCGCCCAGTATCATATCGCTCCGTATCATATCGCACCATATCGTATAGCCCCGTATCGCATCGCCCCGTATTGTATCGCCCCGTATCGTATCGCTCCGTATCGTATCGCCACGTATCGTATCGCTCCGTATCATATCGCCCCATATCGTATCACTCCGTATCATATCGCCCCGTATCGCATCGTCCCGTATCATATCGCCCGTATCGTATCACCCGTAGCGTATCGCCCCATATCGCATCGCCCGTATCGTATCGCTTCGTATCGTACCCCAGGATTGCCCGTATCGTATCGCCCCGTAGCTTATTGCCCCGTATCGCCCCGTATCGTATCGCCCCGTATCGTATCGCTCCGTATCGCATCGCCCCGTATCACATCGGCCCGTATCGTATCGCCCCGTATCATATCGCCCCGTATCGTATCGCCCCGTATCGTATCGCTCCGTATCGCATCGCCCCGTATCACATCGGCCCCATATCGTATCGCTCCGTGTCGTATCGCCCCATATCGTATTGCCCAGTATCGCCCCGTATCGTATCGCTCCGTATCGCATCGCCCCGTATCATATCGCCCCGTATCATATCGCCCCGTATCGTATCGCCCCGTATCGTATCGTTCCGTATCATATCGCCCCGTATTATGTCGCCCCGTATCGTATAACACCGTATCGCATCGCCCCGTATCGTATCGCCCCGTATCGTATCGCTGCGTATCGTATCGCCACGTATCGTATCGCTCCATATCATATCGCCCCGTATCGTATCGTCCTGTATCATATCGCCCGTATCATATCGCCCCGTATCGTATCGCCCCGTATCATATCGCCCCTATCGTATCGCCCGTATCATATCGCCCCGTATCATATCGCCCGTATCGTATCTCCCCGTATCGCCCCGTATCACCCGTATCATATCGCCCCGTACTGTATCACCCCGTATCATATCGCCCCGTATCATATCGCCCGTATCGCATCGCCCCGTATCACATCGCCCCATATTGTATCGCTCCGTGTCGTATCGCCCCATATCGTATCGCCCAGTATCGCCCCATATCGTATCGCTCCGTATCGTATCGCCCCGTATTGTATCGCTCCGTATCGCATCGCCCCGTATCGTATCGCTCCGTGTCGTATCGCCCCATATCGTATTGCCCCGTATCGTATCGCTCCGTATCGCATCGCCCCGTATCGTATCGCCCCGTATCGTATCGCTCCGTATCGCATCGCCCCCGTATCATATCGCCCCGTATCGTATCGCTCCGTATCATATCGCCCCGTATTATGTCGCCCCGTATCGTATAACACCGTATCGCATCGCCCCGTATCGTATCGCCCCGTATCGTATCGCCACGTATCGTATCGCTCCGTATCATATCGCTCCGTATCATATCAACCCGTATCGTATAGCCCCGTATCGCAACGCCCCGTATCGTATCGCCCCGTATCGTATCGCTCCGTATCGTATCGCCACGTATCGTATCGCTCCGTATCATATCGCCCCGTATCGCATCGTCCCGTATCATATCACCCCATATCGTATCGCCCCGTATCGTATCGTCCCGTATCGTATCGCCCGTATCGTATCGCTCCGTATCGTATCGCCACGTATCGTATTGCTCCGTATCATATCGCCCCGTATCGCATCGTCCCGTATCGTATCGCCCGTATCGTATCGCCCCGTATCGTATCGCCCGTATCGTATCGCCCGTATCGTATCGCCCCATATCGTATCGCCCCGTATCGTATCGCCCCGAATTGTATCGCTCCGTATCATATCGCCCCGTATCACATCGCCCCATATCGTATCGCCCCGTATCGTATCGCTCCGTATCGTATCACCCCGTATCATATCGCCCCGTATCATATCGCCCGTATCGCATCGCCCCGTATCACATCGCCCCATATTGTATCGCTCCGTGTCGTATCGCCCCATATCGTATCGCCCAGTATCGCCCTATATCGTATCGCTCCGTATCGTACCGCTCTGTATCGTATCGCCCCGTATCGTATCGCTCTGTATCGTATCGCCCCATATCGTATCGCCCGTATCATATTGCCCCGTATCGTATCGCTCCGTATCATATCGCCCATATCGCATCGCCCCGTATCACATCGCCCCATATCGTATCGCTCCGTGTCGTATCGCCCCATATCGTATCGCTCCGTGTCGTATCGCCCCATATCGTATCGGCCAGTATCGCCCCGTATCGTATCGCTCCGTGTCGTATCGCCCCATATCGTATCGCCCCGTATCGTATCGCTCCGTATCGTATCACCCCGTATTATATCGCCCCGTATCACATCGCCCCATATCGTATCGCTCCGTGTCGTATCGCACCATATCGTATCGCTCCGTAGCGTATCGCCCCATATCGTATCGCCCCGTATCGTAGCGCCCGTATCGCATCGCTCCGTATCGTATCGCCCCATATCGTATCGCTCCGTGTCGTATCGCCCCATATCGTATCGCCCCGTATCGTATCGCCCGTATCATATTGCCCCGTATCATATCGCCCCGTATCATATCGCCCGTATCGTATCACCCGTATCATATCGCCCCGTATCACCCGTATCATATCGCCCCGTATCACATCACCCCATATCGTATCGCTCCGTGTCGTATCGCCCCATATCGTATCGCCCAGTATCGCCCCGTATCGTATCGCTCCGTATCGCATTGCCCCGTATCGTATCGCCCCGTATCGTATCGCTCCGTGTCGTATCGCCCCATATCGTATCGCCCAGTATCGCCCCGTATCGTATCGCTCCGTGTCGTATCGCCCCATATCGTATCGCCCAGTATCGCCCCGTATCGTATCGCTCCGTGTCGTATCGCCCCATATCGTATTGCCCAGTATCGCCCCGTATCATATCGCCCCGTATCGTATCGCCCCGTATCGTATCGCTCCGTATCATATCGCCCCGTATTATGTCACCCCGTATCGTATAACACCATATCGCATCGCCCCGTATCGTATCGCCCCATATCGTATCGCTCCGTATCGTATCAACCCCATATCGTATCGCCCCGTATCGTATCGCCCCGTATCATATCGCCCCGTATCGTATCGCCTCGTAACGTATCGCTCCGTATCATATCGCTCCATATCATATCAACCCCGTATCGTATAGCCTCGTATCGCATCGCCCCGTATCGTACCGCCCCGTATCGTATCGCTCCGTATCATATCGCCACGTATCGTATCGCTCCGTATCATATCGCCCCGTATCGTATCGCTCCGTATCATATCGCCACGTATCGTATCGCTCCGTATCATATCGCCACGTATCGTCTCGCTCCGTATCATATCGCCCGTATAGTATCGCCCCGTATCGTATCGCTCCGTATCATATCGCCCGTATAGTATCGCCCCGTATCATATCGCCCGTATCGTATCTCCCCGTATCGCCCCGTATCACCCGTATCATATCGCCCCGTACTCTATCACCCCGTATCATATCGCCCCGTATCATATCGCCCGTATCGCATCGCCCCGTATCACATCGCCCCATATTGTATCGCTCTGTGTCGTATCGCCCCATATCGTATCGCCCAGTATCGCCCCATATCGTATCGCTCCGTATCGTATCGCCCCGTATCGTATCGCTCCGTGTCGTATCGCCCCATATCGTATCGCCCCGTATCGTATCGCTCCGTATCGCATCGCCCCATATCGTATCGCTCCGTGTCGTATCGCCCCATATCATATTGCCCAGTATCGTATCGCCCCTTATCGTATCGCTCCGTATCGCATCGCCCCCGTATCATATCGCCCCGTATCGTATCGCCCCGTATCGTATCGCTCAGTATCATATCGCCCCGTATTATGTCGCCCCGTATCGTATAACACCGTATCGCATCGCCCCGTATCGTATCGCCCCGTATCGTATCGCTCCGTATCGTATCGCCACGTATCGTATCGCTCCGTATCATATCGCTCCGTATCATATCAACCCCGTATGGCATCGCCCCGTATCGTATCGCCCCGTATCGTATCGCTCCGTATCGCATTGCCCCGTATCACATCGCCCCATATCGTATCGCTCCATGTCGTATCGCCCCATATCGTATTGCCCAGTATCGCCCCGTATCGTATCGCTCCGTATCGCATCGCCCCGTATCATATCGCCCCGTATCGTATCGCCCCGTATCGTATCGCTCCGTATCATATCGCCCCGTATTATGTCGCCCCGTATCGTATAACACCGTATCGCATCGCCCCGTATCGTATCGCCCCGTATCGTATCGCTCCGTATCGTATCGCCTCGTAACGTATCGCTCCGTATCATATCGCTCCATATCATATCAACCCCGTATCGTATAGCCTCGTATCGCATCGCCCCGTATCGTACCGCCCCGTATCGTATCGCTCCGTATCGTATCGCCACGTATCGTATCGCTCCGTATCATATCGCCCCGTATCGTATCGCTCCGTATCATATCGCCCGTATAGTATCGCCCCGTATCGTATCACTCCGTATCATATCGCCCGTATAGTATCGCCCCATATCATATCGCCCGTATCGTATCTCCCCGTATCGCCCCGTATCACCCGTATCATATCGCCCCGTACTCTATCACCCCGTATCATATCGCCCCGTATCATATCGCCCGTATCGCATCGCCCCGTATCACATCGCCCCATATTGTATCGCTCCGTGTCGTATCGCCCCGTATCGTATCGCCCAGTATCGCCCCATATCGTATCGCTCTGTATCATATCGCCCCGTATCGTATCGCTCCGTGTCGTATCGCCCCATATCGTATCGCCCCGTATCGTATCGCTCCGTATCGCATCGCCCCGTATCGTATCGCTCCGTGTCGTATCGCCCCATATCGTATTGCCCAGTATCGTATCGCCCCGTATCGTATCGCTCCGTATCGCATCGCCCCCGTATCATATCGCCCCGTATCGTATCGCCCCGTATCGTATCGCTCAGTATCATATCGCCCCGTATTATGTCGCCCCGTATCGTATAACACCGTATCGCATCGCCCCGTATCGTATCGCCCCGTATCGTATCGCTCCGTATCGTATCGCCACGTATCGTATCGCTCCGTATCATATCGCTCCGTATCATATCAACCCCGTATCGCATCGCCCCGTATCGTATCGCCCCGTATCGTATCGCTCCGTATCGTATCGCCACGTATCGTATCGCCCAGTATCATATCGCTCCGTATCATATCGCACCATATCGTATAGCCCCGTATCGCATCGCCCCGTATTGTATCGCCCCGTATCGTATCGCTCCGTATCGTATCGCCACGTATCGTATCGCTCCGTATCATATCGCCCCATATCGTATCACTCCGTATCATATCGCCCCGTATCGCATCGTCCCGTATCATATCGCCCGTATCGTATCACCCGTAGCGTATCGCCCCATATCGCATCGCCCGTATCGTATCGCTTCGTATCGTACCCCAGGATTGCCCGTATCGTATCGCCCCGTAGCTTATTGCCCCGTATCGCCCCGTATCGTATCGCCCCGTATCGTATCGCTCCGTATCGCATCGCCCCGTATCACATCGGCCCGTATCGTATCGCCCCGTATCGTATCGCTCCGTGTCGTATCGCCCCATATCGTATTGCCCAGTATCGCCCCGTATCGTATCGCTCCGTATCGCATCGCCCCGTATCATATCGCCCCGTATCATATCGCCCCGTATCGTATCGCCCCGTATCGTATCGTTCCGTATCATATCGCCACGTATTATGTCGCCCCGTATCGTATAACACCGTATCGCATCGCCCCGTATCGTATCGCCCCGTATCGTATCGCTGCGTATCGTATCGCCACGTATCGTATCGCTCCGTATCATATCGCTCCGTATCATATCAACCCCGTATCGTATAGCCCCGTAACGCATCGCCCCGTATCGTATCGCCCCGTATCGTATCGCTCCGTATCGTATCGCCACGTATCGTATCGCTCCGTATCATATCGCCCCGTATCGTATCGCTCCGTATCATATCGCCCCGTATCGCATCGTCCCATATCGTATCGCCCCGTATCATATCGCTCTATATCATATCACCCCATATCGTATCGCCCCGTATCGTATCGCTCCGTATCATATCGCCCCGTATCGTATCGCTCCGTATCGTATCGCCACGTATCGTATCGCTCCGTATCATATCGCCCCGTATCGTATCGCTCCGTATCACATCGCCCCATATCGTATCGCTCCGTATCACATCGCCCCATATCGTATCGCTCCGTGTCGTATCGCCCCATATCGTATCGCTCCGTATCACATCGCCCCATATCGTATCGCTCCGTGTCGTATCGCCCCATATCGTATCGCTCCGTATCACATCGCCCCATATCGTATCGCTCCGTGTCGTATCGCCCCGTATCGTATCGCTCCGTATCACATCGCCCCATATCGTATCGCTCCGTGTCGTATCGCCCCATATCGTATCGCTCCGTGTCGTATCGCCCCATATCGTATCGCCCAGTATCGCCCCGTATCGTATCGCTCCGTGTCGTATCGCCCCGTATCGTATCGCTCCGTGTCGTATCGCCCCATATCGTATCGCCCCTTATCGTATCGCTCCGTATCATATCGCCCCGTATCGTATCGCTCCGTATCGTATCGCCACGTATCGTATCGCTCCGTATCATATCGCCCCGTATCGTATCGCTCCGTGTCGTATCGCCCCATATCGTATCGCTCCGTATCACATCGCCCCATATCGTATCGCTCCGTGTCGTATCGCCCCGTATCGTATCGCTCCGTGTCGTATCGCCCCGTATCGTATCGCTCCGTATCACATCGCCCCATATCGTATCGCTCCGTGTCGTATCGCCCCATATCGTATCGCTCCGTGTCGTATCGCCCCATATCGTATCGCCCAGTATCGCCCCGTATCGTATCGCTCCGTGTCGTATCGCCCCGTATCGTATCGCTCCGTGTCGTATCGCCCCATATCGTATCGCCCAGTATCGCCCCGTATCGTATCGCTCCATATCGTATCGCCCCGTATTGTATCGCCCCGAATTGTATCGCCCCGAATTGTATCGCCCCGTATCGTATCGTATCGCCCGTATCATATTGCCCCGTATCGTATCGCTCCGTATCACATCGCCCCATATCGTATCGCTCCGTGTCGTATCGCCCCATATCGTATCGCCCAGTATCGCCCCGTATCGTATCGTTCCGTATCGTATCGCCCCGTATCGTATCGCTCCGTATCGTATTGCCCCATATCGTATCGCCCAGTATCGCCCCGTATCGTATCGCTCCGTATCGTATCGCCCCATATCGTATCGCCCCGTATCGTATCGCCCCGTATCGTATCGCCCCATATCATATCGCCCCGTATCGTATCGCCCTGTATCATATCGCCCTGTATCATATCGCCCGTATCGTATCGCCCCATATCGTATCGCTCCGTATCGTATCACCGCATATCATATCGCCCCGTATTGTATCGTCCTGTATCATATCGCCCCATATCATATCGCCCCGTATCGTATCGCCCTGTATCATATCGCCCGTATCATATCGCCCCGTATCGTATCGCCCTGTATCATATCGCCCGTATCATATCGCCCGTATCGTATCGCCCGTATTATATTGCCCCGTATCATATTGCCCCGTATCATATCGCCCGTATCATATCGCCCCTATCGTATCTCCCCGTATCGCCCCTTATCACCCTGTATCATATCGCCCCGTATCATATCGCCCGTATCGCATCGCCCCGTATCACATCGCCCCATATCGTATCGCTCCGTATCGTATCGCTCCGTATCGTATCGACCCGTATCGTATCGCTCCGTATCGTATCGCCCCATATCGTATCGCCCGTATCATATTGCCCCGTATCGTATCGCTCCGTATCATATCGCCCATATCGCATCGCCCGTATCGCATCGCCCCATATCGTATCGATCCGTGTCGTATCGCCCCATATCGTATCGCTCCGTGTCGTATCGCCCCATATCGTATCGCCCAGTATCGCCCCATATCGTATCGCTCCGTGTCGTATCGCCCCATATCGTATCGCCCAGTATCGCCCCGTATCGTATCGCCCCATATCGTATCGCCCAGTATCGCCCCGTATCGTATCGCTCCGTATCGTATCGCCCCATATCGTATCGCCCCATATCGTATCGCCCCGTATCGTATCGCTCCGTATCGTATCACCCCGTATTATATCGCCCCGTATCGTATCGCCCTGTATCATATCGCCCGTATCATATCGCCCGTATCGTATCGCCCGTATTATATTGCCCCGTATCATATCGGCCCGTATCATATTGCCCGTATCGTATCGCCCGTATCGTATCTCCCCGTATCGCCCCGTATCACCCGTATCATATCGCCCCGTATCGTATCACCCCGTATCATATCGCCCCATATCATATCGCCCGTATCGCATCGCCCCGTATCACATCACCCCATATCGTATCGCTCCGTGTCGTATCGCCCCATATCGTATCGCCCAGTATCGCCCCGTATCGTATCGCTCCGTATCGTATCGCCCCGTATCGTATCGCTCCATGTCGTATCGCCCCATATCGTATCGCCCAGTATCACTCCGTATCGCATCGCCCCGTATCGCATCGCCCCGTATTGTATCGCCCCGTATCTTATCGCTCCGTATCGTATCGCCCCGTATCATATCGCTCCGTATCATATCGCACCATATCGTATAGCCCCGTATCGCATCGCCCCGTATTGTATCGCCCCGTATCGTATCGCTCCGTATCGTATCGCCACGTATCGTATCGCTCCGTATCATATCGCCCCATATCGTATCACTCCGTATCATATCGCCCCGTATCGCATCGTCCCGTATCATATCGCCCGTATCGTATCACCCGTAGCGTATCGCCCCGTATCGTATCGCTCCGTATCATATCGCCCCATATCGTATCACTCCATATCATATCGCCCCGTAGCGTATCGCCCCGTATCGTATCGCCCGTATCGTATCGCTTCATATCGTACCCCAGGATTGCCCGTATCGTATCGCCCCGTAGCTTATTGGCCCGTATTGCCCCGTATCGTATCGCCCCGTATCGTATCGCTCCATATCGTATCGCCCCGTATCGTATTGCCCCATATCGTAGCGCCCGTATCGTATCGCTCCGTATCGTATCGCCCCGTATCATATCGCCCCGTATCGTATCGCTCCGTATCGTATCGCCCGTATCATATTGCCCCGTATCGTATCGCCCCATATCGTAGCGTTCCGTATCGTATCGCTCCGTATCGTATCGCCCCGTATCGTATCGCCCCGTATCGTAGCGCCCGTATCTTATCGCTCCGTATCGTATCGCCCCGTATCGTATCGCCCCGTATCGTAGCGCCCGTATCTTATCGCTCCGTATCGTATCGCCCCGTATCGTATCGCCCCGTATCGTATCACCCCGTATCATATCGCCCCGTATCGTATCACCCTGTATCATATCGCCCGTATCATATCGCCCGTATCGTATCGCCCGTATCGTATCACCCCGTATCGTATTGCCCCGTATCGTATCGCCCCGTATCGTATCGCCCCGTATCGTAGCGCCCGTATCTTATCGCTCCGTATCGTATCGCCCCGTATCGTATCGCCCCGTATCGTATCACCCCGTATCGTATCGCCCCGTATCGTAGCGTTCCGTATCGTATCGCTCCGTATCGTATCGCCCCGTATCGTATCGCCCCGTATCGTAGCGCCCGTATCGTATCGCTCCGTATCGTATCACCCCGTATCGTATCGCCCCATATTGTATCGCCCGTATCATATCGCCCGTATCGTATCGCCCGTATCGTATCACCCCGTATCGTATCGCCCGTATCGTATCACCCCGTATCATATCGCCCCATATCATATCGCCCGTATCACATCGCCCCGTATCACATCGCCCCGTATCGTATCGCTCCGTGTCGTATCGCCCCATATCGTATCGCACAGTATCGCCCCGTATCGTATCGCTCCATATCGTATCGCCCCATATCGCATCGCCCCGTATCATATCGCCCCGTATCATATCGCCCCGTATCGTATCGCTCCGTATCGTATCGCCACGTATCGTATCGCCCCGTATCATATCGCTCCGTATCATATCGCACCATATCGTATAGCCCCGTATCGCATCGCCCCGTATTGTATCGCCCCGTATCGTATCGCTCCGTATCGTATCGCCACGTATCGTATCGCTCCGTATCATATCGCCCCATATCGTATCACTCCGTATCATATCGCCCCGTATCGCATCGTCCCGTATCATATCACCCGTAGCGTATCGCCCCATATCGCATCGCCCGTATCGTATCGCTTCGTATCGTACCCCAGGATTGCCCGTATCGTATCGCCCCGTAGCTTATTGCCCCGTATCGCCCCGTATCGTATCGCCCCGTATCGTATCGCTCCGTATCGCATCGCCCCGTATCACATCGGCCCGTATCGTATCGCCCCGTATCGTATCGCTCCGTGTCGTATCGCCCCATATCGTATTGCCCAGTATCGCCCCGTATCGTATCGCTCCGTATCGCATCGCCCCGTATCATATCGCCCCGTATCATATCGCCCCGTATCGTATCGCCCCGTATCGTATCGTTCCGTATCATATCGCCCCGTATTATGTCGCCCCGTATCGTATAACACCGTATCGCATCGCCCCGTATCGTATCGCCCCGTATCGTATCGCTGCGTATCGTATCGCCACGTATCGTATCGCTCCGTATCATATCGCTCCGTATCATATCAACCCCGTATCGTATAGCCCCGTAACGCATCGCCCCGTATCGTATCGCCCCGTATCGTATCGCTCCGTATCGTATCGCCACGTATCGTATCGCTCCGTATCGTATCGCCACGTATCGTATCGCTCCGTATCATATCGCCACGTATCGTATCGCTCCGTATCATATCGCCCCGTATCGTATCGCTCCGTATCATATCGCCCCGTATCGCATCGTCCCATATCGTATCGCCCCGTATCATATCGCTCTGTATCATATCACCCCATATCGTATCGCCCCGTATCGTATCGCTCCGTATCATATCACCCCATATCGTATCGCTCCGTGTCGTATCGCCCCATATCGTATCGCTCCGTGTCGTATCGCCCCATATCGTATCGCCCAGTATCGCCCCGTATCGTATCGTTCCGTATCGTATCGCCCCGTATCGTATCGCTCCGTATCGTATCGCCCCATATCGTATCGCCCAGTATCGCCCCGTATCGTATCGCTCCGTATCGTATCGCCCCATATCGTATCGCCCCGTATCGTAGCGCCCGTATCGTATCGCCCTGTATCATATCGCCCGTATCGTATCGCCCCATATCGTATCGCTCCGTATCGTATCACCGCGTATCGTATCGCCCCGTATTGTATCGTCCTGTATCATATCGCCCCATATCATATCGCCCCGTATCGTATCGCCCTGTATCATATCGCCCGTATCATATCGCCCCTATCGTATCTCCCCGTATCGCCCCGTATCACCCTGTATCATATCGCCCCGTATCATATTGCCCGTATCGCATCGCCCCGTATCACATCGCCCCATATCGTATCGCTCCGTATCGTATCGCTCCGTATCGTATCGACCCGTATCGTATCGCTCCGTATCGTATCGCCCCATATCGTATCGCCCGTATCATATTGCCCCGTATCGTATCGCTCCGTATCATATCGCCCATATCGCATCGCCCGTATCGCATCGCCCCATATCGTATCGATCCGTGTCGTATCGCCCCATATCGTATCGCCCAGTATCGCCCCATATCGTATCGCTCCGTGTCGTATCGCCCCATATCGTATCGCCCAGTATCGCCCCGTATCGTATCGCCCCATATCGTATCGCCCAGTATCGCCCCGTATCGTATCGCTCCGTATCGTATCGCCCCATATCGTATCGCCCCGTATCGTAGCGCCCGTATCGTATCGCTCCGTATCGTATCACCCCGCATTATATCGCCCCGTATCGTATCGCCCTGTATCATATCGCCCGTATCATATCGCCCGTATCGTATCGCCCGTATTATATTGCCCCGTATCATATCGGCCCGTATCATATTGCCCGTATCGTATCGCCCGTATCGTATCTCCCCGTATCGCCCCGTTTCACCCGTATCATATCGCCCCGTATCGTATCACCCCGTATCATATCGCCCCATATCATATCGCCCGTATCGCATCGCCCCGTATCACATCACCCCATATCGTATCGCTCCGTGTCGTATCGCCCCATATCGTATCGCCCAGTATCGCCCCGTATCGTATCGCTCCGTATCGTATCGCCCCATATCGTATCGCCCAGTATCGCCCCGTATCGTATCGCTCCGTATCGCATTGCCCCGTATCGTATCGCCCCGTATCGTATCGCTCCATGTCGTATCGCCCCATATCATATCGCCCAGTATCGCCCCGTATCGTATCGCTCCGTATCGCATCGCCCCGTGTCATATCGCCCCGTATTGTATCGCCCCGTATCTTATCGCTCCGTATCGTATCGCCCCGTATCATATCGCTCCGTATCATATCGCCCCGTATTGTATAGCCCCGTATCGCATCGCCCCGTATCGTATCGCCCCGTATGGTATCGCTCCGTATCGTATCGCCACGTATCGTATCGCCCCGTATCATATCGCTCCGTATCATATCGCACCATATCGTATAGCCCCGTATCGCATCGCCCCGTATTGTATCGCCCCGTATCGTATCGCTCCGTATCGTATCGCCACGTATCGTATCGCTCCGTATCATATCGCCCCATATCGTATCACTCCGTATCATATCGCCCCATATCGCATCGTCCCGTATCATATCGCCCGTATCGTATCACCCGTAGCGTATCGCCCCGTATCGTATCGCCCGTATCGTATCGCTTCATATCGTACCCCAGGATTGCCCGTATCGTATCGCCCCGTAGCTTATTGGCCCGTATCGCCCCGTATCGTATCGCCCCGTATCGTATCGCCCCGTATCGTATTGCCCCGTATCGTAGCGCTCCATATCGTATCGCCCCGTATCGTATTGCCCCGTATCGTAGCGCTCGTATCGTATCGCTCCGTATCGTATCGCCCCGTATCATATCGCCCCGTATCGTATCGCTCCGTATCGTATCGCCCGTATCATATTGCCCCGTATCGTATCGCCCCGTATCGTATCGCTCCGTATCGTATCGCCACGTATCGTATCGCCCCGTATCATATCGCTCCGTATCATATCGCACCATATCGTATAGCCCCGTATCGCATCGCCCCGTATTGTATCGCCCCGTATCGTATCGCTCCGTATCGTATCGCCACGTATCGTATCGCTCCGTATCATATCGCCCCATATCGTATCACTCCGTATCATATCGCCCCGTATCGCATCGTCCCGTATCATATCACCCGTAGCGTATCGCCCCATATCGCATCGCCCGTATCGTATCGCTTCGTATCGTACCCCAGGATTGCCCGTATCGTATCGCCCCGTAGCTTATTGCCCCGTATCGCCCCGTATCGTATCGCCCCGTATCGTATCGCTCCGTATCGCATCGCCCCGTATCACATCGGCCCGTATCGTATCGCCCCGTATCGTATCGCTCCGTGTCGTATCGCCCCATATCGTATTGCCCAGTATCGCCCCGTATCGTATCGCTCCGTATCGCATCGCCCCGTATCATATCGCCCCGTATCATATCGCCCCGTATCGTATCGCCCCGTATCGTATCGTTCCGTATCATATCGCCCCGTATTATGTCGCCCCGTATCGTATAACACCGTATCGCATCGCCCCGTATCGTATCGCCCCGTATCGTATCGCTGCGTATCGTATCGCCACGTATCGTATCGCTCCGTATCATATCGCTCCGTATCATATCAACCCCGTATCGTATAGCCCCGTAACGCATCGCCCCGTATCGTATCGCCCCGTATCGTATCGCTCCGTATCGTATCGCCACGTATCGTATCGCTCCGTATCGTATCGCCACGTATCGTATCGCTCCGTATCATATCGCCACGTATCGTATCGCTCCGTATCGTATCGCCCCGTATCGTATCGCCCCGTATCGTATTGCCCCGTATCGTAGCGCTCCATATCGTATCGCCCCGTATCGTATTGCCCCGTATCGTAGCGCTCGTATCGTATCGCTCCGTATCGTATCGCCCCGTATCATATCGCCCCGTATCGTATCGCTCCGTATCGTATCGCCCGTATCATATTGCCCCGTATCGTATCGCCCCGTATCGTATCGCTCCGTATCGTATCGCCACGTATCGTATCGCCCCGTATCATATCGCTCCGTATCATATCGCACCATATCGTATAGCCCCGTATCGCATCGCCCCGTATTGTATCGCCCCGTATCGTATCGCTCCGTATCGTATCGCCACGTATCGTATCGCTCCGTATCATATCGCCCCATATCGTATCACTCCGTATCATATCGCCCCGTATCGCATCGTCCCGTATCATATCACCCGTAGCGTATCGCCCCATATCGCATCGCCCGTATCGTATCGCTTCGTATCGTACCCCAGGATTGCCCGTATCGTATCGCCCCGTAGCTTATTGCCCCGTATCGCCCCGTATCGTATCGCCCCGTATCGTATCGCTCCGTATCGCATCGCCCCGTATCACATCGGCCCGTATCGTATCGCCCCGTATCGTATCGCTCCGTGTCGTATCGCCCCATATCGTATTGCCCAGTATCGCCCCGTATCGTATCGCTCCGTATCGCATCGCCCCGTATCATATCGCCCCGTATCATATCGCCCCGTATCGTATCGCCCCGTATCGTATCGTTCCGTATCATATCGCCCCGTATTATGTCGCCCCGTATCGTATAACACCGTATCGCATCGCCCCGTATCGTATCGCCCCGTATCGTATCGCTGCGTATCGTATCGCCACGTATCGTATCGCTCCGTATCATATCGCTCCGTATCATATCAACCCCGTATCGTATAGCCCCGTAACGCATCGCCCCGTATCGTATCGCCCCGTATCGTATCGCTCCGTATCGTATCGCCACGTATCGTATCGCTCCGTATCGTATCGCCACGTATCGTATCGCTCCGTATCATATCGCCACGTATCGTATCGCTCCGTATCATATCGCCCCGTATCGTATCGCTCCGTATCATATCGCCCCGTATCGCATCGTCCCATATCGTATCGCCCCGTATCATATCGCTCTGTATCATATCACCCCATATCGTATCGCCCCGTATCGTATCGCTCCGTATCATATCACCCCATATCGTATCGCTCCGTGTCGTATCGCCCCATATCGTATCGCTCCGTGTCGTATCGCCCCATATCGTATCGCCCAGTATCGCCCCGTATCGTATCGTTCCGTATCGTATCGCCCCGTATCGCATCGCTCCGTATCGTATCGCCCCATATCGTATCGCCCAGTATCGCCCCGTATCGTATCGCTCCGTATCGTATCGCCCCATATCGTATCGCCCCGTATCGTAGCGCCCGTATCGTATCGCCCTGTATCATATCGCCCGTATCGTATCGCCCCATATCGTATCGCTCCGTATCGTATCACCGCGTATCGTATCGCCCCGTATTGTATCGTCCTGTATCATATCGCCCCATATCATATCGCCCCGTATCGTATCGCCCTGTATCATATCGCCCGTATCATATCGCCCCTATCGTATCTCCCCGTATCGCCCCGTATCACCCTGTATCATATCGCCCCGTATCATATTGCCCGTATCGCATCGCCCCGTATCACATCGCCCCATATCGTATCGCTCCGTATCGTATCGCTCCGTATCGTATCGACCCGTATCGTATCGCTCCGTATCGTATCGCCCCATATCGTATCGCCCGTATCATATTGCCCCGTATCGTATCGCTCCGTATCATATCGCCCATATCGCATCGCCCGTATCGCATCGCCCCATATCGTATCGATCCGTGTCGTATCGCCCCATATCGTATCGCCCAGTATCGCCCCATATCGTATCGCTCCGTGTCGTATCGCCCCATATCGTATCGCCCAGTATCGCCCCGTATCGTATCGCCCCATATCGTATCGCCCAGTATCGCCCCGTATCATATCGCTCCGTATCGTATCGCCCCATATCGTATCGCCCCGTATCGTAGCGCCCGTATCGTATCGCTCCGTATCGTATCACCCCGCATTATATCGCCCCGTATCGTATCGCCCTGTATCATATCGCCCGTATCATATCGCCCGTATCGTATCGCCCGTATTATATTGCCCCGTATCATATCGGCCCGTATCATATTGCCCGTATCGTATCGCCCGTATCGTATCTCCCCGTATCGCCCCGTTTCACCCGTATCATATCGCCCCGTATCGTATCACCCCGTATCATATCGCCCCATATCATATCGCCCGTATCGCATCGCCCCGTATCACATCACCCCATATCGTATCGCTCCGTGTCGTATCGCCCCATATCGTATCGCCCAGTATCGCCCCGTATCGTATCGCTCCGTATCGTATCGCCCCATATCGTATCGCCCAGTATCGCCCCGTATCGTATCGCTCCGTATCGCATTGCCCCGTATCGTATCGCCCCGTATCGTATCGCTCCATGTCGTATCGCCCCATATCATATCGCCCAGTATCGCCCCGTATCGTATCGCTCCGTATCGCATCGCCCCGTGTCATATCGCCCCGTATTGTATCGCCCCGTATCTTATCGCTCCGTATCGTATCGCCCCGTATCATATCGCTCCGTATCATATCGCCCCGTATTGTATAGCCCCGTATCGCATCGCCCCGTATCGTATCGCCCCGTATGGTATCGCTCCGTATCGTATCGCCACGTATCGTATCGCCCCGTATCATATCGCTCCGTATCATATCGCACCATATCGTAAAGCCCCGTATCGCATCGCCCCGTATTGTATCGCTCCGTATCGTATCGCTCCGTATCGTATCGCCACGTATCGTATCGCTCCGTATCATATCGCCCCATATCGTATCACTCCGTATCATATCGCCCCATATCGCATCGTCCCGTATCATATCGCCCGTATCGTATCACCCGTAGCGTATCGCCCCGTATCGTATCGCCCGTATCGTATCGCTTCATATCGTACCCCAGGATTGCCCGTATCGTATCGCCCCGTAGCTTATTGGCCCGTATCGCCCCGTATCGTATCGCCCCGTATCGTATCGCCCCGTATCGTATTGCCCCGTATCGTAGCGCTCCATATCGTATCGCCCCGTATCGTATTGCCCCGTATCGTAGCGCTCGTATCGTATCGCTCCGTATCGTATCGCCCCGTATCATATCGCCCCGTATCGTATCGCTCCGTATCGTATCGCCCGTATCATATTGCCCCGTATCGTATCGCCCCGTATCGTATCGCTCCGTATCGTATCGCCCGTATCATATTGCCCCGTATCGTATCGCCCCGTATCGTATCGCTCCGTATCGTATCGCCCCGTATCATATCGCCCCGTATCGTATCGCTCCGTATCGTATCGCCCGTATCATATTGCCCCGTATCGTATCGCCCGTATCGTATCGCTCCGTATCGTATCGCCCGTATCATATTGCCCCGTATCGTATCGCCCCGTATCGTAGCGTTCCGTATCGTATCGCTCCGTATCGTATCGCCCCGTATCGTATCGCTCCGTATCGTATCGCCCCGTATCGTAGCGGCCGTATCTTATCGCTCCGTATCGTATCGCTCCGTATCGTATCGCTCCGTGTCGTATCGCCCCATATCGTATCGCCCAGTATCGCCCCGTATCGTATCGCCCCATATCGTATCGCCCAGTATCGCCCCGTATCGTATCGCTCCGTATCGTATCGCCCCATATCGTATCGCCCCGTATCGTAGCGCCCGTATCGTATCGCTCCGTATCGTATCACCCCGTATTATATCGCCCCGTATCGTATCGCCCTGTATCATATCGCCCGTATCATATCGCCCGTATCGTATCGCCCGTATTATATTGCCCCGTATCATATCGCCCCGTATCATATTGCCCGTATCGTATCGCCCGTATCGTATCTCCCCGTATCGCCCCGTTTCACCCGTATCATATCGCCCCGTATCGTATCACCCCGTATCATATCGCCCCATATCATATCGCCCGTATCGCATCGCCCCGTATCACATCACCCCATATCGTATCGCTCCGTGTCGTATCGCCCCATATCGTATCGCCCAGTATCGCCCCGTATCGTATCGCTCCGTATCGTATCGCCCCATATCGTATCGCCCAGTATCGCCCCGTATCGTATCGCTCCGTATCGCATTGCCCCGTATCGTATCGCCCCGTATCGTATCGCTCCATGTCGTATCGCCCCATATCATATCGCCCAGTATCGCCCCGTATCGTATCGCTCCGTATCGCATCGCCCCGTGTCATATCGCCCCGTATTGTATCGCCCCGTATCTTATCGCTCCGTATCGTATCGCCCCGTATCATATCGCTCCGTATCATATCGCCCCGTATTGTATAGCCCCATATCGCATCGCCCCGTATCGTATCGCCCCGTATGGTATCGCTCCGTATCGTATCGCCACGTATCGTATCGCCCCGTATCATATCGCTCCGTATCATATCGCACCATATCGTATAGCCCCGTATCGCATCGCCCCGTATTGTATCGCCCCGTATCGTATCGCTCCGTATCGTATCGCCACGTATCGTATCGCTCCGTATCATATCGCCCCATATCGTATCACTCCGTATCATATCGCCCCGTATCGTATCACCCCGTATCATATCGCCCCGTATCGTATCACTCCGTATCATATCGCCCCGTATCGTATCACTCCGTATCATATCGCCCCGTATCGTATCGCTCCGTATCATATCGCCCCGTATCGTATCACTCCGTATCATATCGCCCCGTATCGCATCGTCCCGTATCATATCGCCCGTATCGTATCACCCGTAGCGTATCGCCCCGTATCGTATCGCCCGTATCGTATCGCTTCATATCGTACCCCAGGATTGCCCGTATCGTATCGCCCCGTAGCTTATTGGCCCGTATCGCCCCGTATCGTATCGCCCCGTATCGTATTGCCCCGTATCGTATTGCCCCGTATCGTATTGCCCCGTATCGTAGCGCTCGTATCGTATCGCTCCGTATCGTATCGCCCCGTATCGTATTGCCCCGTATCGTATTGCCCCGTATCGTATCGCTCCGTATCGTATCGCCCCGTATCATATCGCCCCGTATCGTATCGCCCCGTATCGTATTGCCCCGTATCGTAGCGCTCCATATCGTATCGCCCCGTATCGTATTGCCCCGTATCGTATTGCCCCGTATCGTATCGCCCCGTATCGTATCGCCCCGTATCGTATTGCCCCGTATCGTATCGCCCGTATCATATTGCCCCGTATCGTATCGCCCCGTATCGTAGCGTTCCGTATCGTATCGCTCCGTATCGTATCGCCCCGTATCGTATCGCTCCGTATCGTATCGCCCCGTATCGTAGCGGCCGTATCTTATCGCTCCGTATCGTATCGCTCCGTATCGTATCGCTCCGTATCGTATCGCCCCGTATCGTATCGCCCCGTATCGTAGCGGCCGTATCTTATCGCTCCGTATCGTATCGCCCCGTATCGTATCGCCCCGTATCGTAGCGCCCGTATCGTATCGCTCCGTATCGTATCACCCCGTATCATATCGCCCCGTATCGTATCGCCCTGTATCATATCGCCCGTATCATATCGCCCATATCGTATCGCCCGTATCATATCGCCCGTATCATATCGCCCGTATCGTATCGCCCCGTATCGTAGCGCCCGTATCGTATCACCCCGTATCGTATCGCCCGTATCGTATCACCCCGTATCATATCGCCCCATATCATATCGCCCGTATCACATCGCCCCGTATCACATCGCCCCATATCGTATCGCTCCGTGTCGTATCGCCCCATATCGTATCGCCCAGTATCGCCCCGTATCGTATCGCTCCGTATCGTATCGCCCCATATCGTATCGCCCCGTATCATAGCGCCCGTATCGTATCTCTCCGTATCGTATCACCCCGTATCATATCGCCCCGTATCGCATCGCCCCGTATCACATCGCCCCATATCGTATCGCTCAGTGTCGTATCGCCCCATATCGTATCGCCCAGTATCGCCCCGTATCGTATCGCCCCGTATCGTATCGCCCCGTATCGTATCGCCCCGTATCATGGCGCCCATATCGTATCGCTCCGTATCGTATCGCCCCATATCATATCGCCCCGTATCGTATCGCTCCGTATCGTATCGCCCCGTATCGTATCGCCCCGTATCGTATCGCCCCGTATCATGGCGCCCATATCGTATCGCCCCGTATCGTATCGCCCCGTATCGTATCGCTCCGTATCGTATCGCCCCGTATCATATCGCCCCGTATCGTATCGCCCCGTATCGTATCGCTCCGTATCGTATCGCCCGTATCATATCGCCCCGTATCATATTGCCCGTATCGTATCGCCCGTATCCTATCTCCCCGTATCGCCCCGTATCGCATCGCCCCGTATCACATCGCCCCATATCGTATCGCTCAGTGTCGTATCGCCCCATATCGTATCGCCCAGTATCGCCCCGTATCGTATCGCCCCGTATCATATCGCCCCGTATCGTATCACCCCGTATCATATCGCTCCGTATCACATCGCCCCATATCGTATCGCTCCGTGTCGTATCACCCCGTATCATATCGCCCCGTATCATATCGCCCGTATCGCATCGCCCCGTATCACATCGCCCCATATCGTATCGCTCCGTGTCGTATCGCCCCATATCGTATCGCCCAGTATCGCCCCGTATCATATCGCTCCGTATCGTATCGCTCCGTATCGTATCGCCCACATCGTATCGCCCAGTATCGCCCCGTATCGTATCGCTCCGTATCGTATCGCCCCATATCGTATCGCCCCGTATCGTAGCGCCCGTATCGTATCGCTCCGTAGCGTATCACCCCCGTATCATATTGCCCCGTATCGTATCGTCCTGTATCATATCGCCCGTATCATATCGCCCATATCGTATCGCCCGTATCATATTGCCCCGTATCGTATCGCCCCGTATCATATCGCCCGTATCGTATCTCCCCGTATCGCCTCGTATCACCCGTATCATATCGCCCCGTACCGTATCACCCTGTATCATATCGCCCCGTATCATATCACCCGTATCGCATCGCCCCGTATCACATCGCCCCATATCGTATCACCCAGTATCGCCCCATATCGTATCGCTCCGTATTGTATCGCCCCGTATCGTATCGCTCCGTATCGTATCGCCCCATATCGTATCGCCCAGTATCGCCCCGTATCGTATCGCTCCGTATCGTATCGCCCCATATCGTATCGCCCAGTATCGCCCCGTATCGTATCGCTCCGTGTCGTATCGCCCCATATCGTATTGCCCAGTATCGCCCCATATCGTATCGCTCCGTATCGCATCGCACCGTATCATATCGCCCCATATCGTATCGCCCCGTATCGTATCGCTCCGTATCATATCGCCCCGTATTATGTCGCCCCGTATCGTATCGCCCCGTATCGTATCGCTCCGTATCGCATCGCACCGTATCATATCGCCCCGTATCGTATCGCCCCGTATCGTATCGCTCCGTATCATATCGCCCCGTATTATGTCGCCCCGTATCGTATAACACCGTATCGCATCGCCCCGTATCGTATCGCCCCGTATCGTATCGCTCCGTATCGTATCGCTCCGTATCATATCGCTCCGTATCATATCAACCCCTATTGTATAGCCCCGTATCGCATCGCCCCGTATCGTATCGCCCCGTATCGTATCGCTCCGTATCGTATCGCCACGTATCGTATCGCTCCGTATCATATCGCCCCGTATCGTATCGCTCCGTATCGTATCGCCACGTATCGTATCGCTCCGTATCATATCGCCCCGTATCGCATCGTCCCATAGCGTATCGCCCAGTGTCATATTGCTCTGTATCATATCACCCCATATCGTATCGCCCCGTATCGTATCGCTCCGTATCATATCGGCCCGTATCGCATTGTCCCGTATCGTATCGCCCCGAATTGTATCGCTCCGTATCGTATCGCCCCGTATCGTATCGCCCGTATCGTATCGCCCGTATCATATTGCCCCGTATCGTATCGCCCCGTATCGTATCGCCCCGTATCGTATCGCTCCGTATCGTATCGCCATGTATCGTATCGCTCCGTATCACATCGCCCCATATCGTATCGCTCCGTGTCGTATCGCCCCATATCGTATCGCTCCGTGTCGTATCGCCCCATATCGTATCGCCCAGTATCGCCCCGTATCGTATCGCTCCGTATCGTATCGCCCCATATCGTATCGCCCCCGTATCGTATCGCTCCGTATCGTATCGCCCCATATCGTATCGCCCCGTATCGTATCGCTCCGTATCGTATCACCGTGTATCATATCGCCCCGTATTGTATCGTCCTGTATCATATCGCCCGTATCATATCGCCCCTATCGTATCTCCCCGTATCGCCCCGTATCACCCTGTATCATATCGCCCCGTATCATATCGCCCGTATCGCATCGCCCCGTATCACATCGCCCCATATCGTATCGCTCCGTATCGTATCGCTCCGTATCGTATCGACCCGTATCGTATCGCTCCGTATCGTATCGCCCCATATCGTATCGCCCGTATCATATTGCCCCGTATCGTATCGCTCCGTATCATATCGCCCATATCGCATCGCCCGTATCGCATCGCCCCATATCGTATCGATCCGTGTCGTATCGCCCCATATCGTATCGCTCCGTGTCGTATCGCCCCATATCGTATCGCCCAGTATCGCCCCGTATCGTATCGCCCCATATCGTATCGCCCAGTATCGCCCCGTATCGTATCGCTCCGTATCGTATCGCCCCATATCGTATCGCCCCGTATCGTAGCGCCCGTATCGTATCGCTCCGTATTGTATCGCCCCGTATCATATCGCCCTGTATCATATCGCCCGTATCGTATCGCCCGTATCGTATCTCCCCGTATCGCCCCGTATCACTCGTATCATATCGCCCCGTATCATATCGCCCCGTATCATATCGCCCGTATCGCCTCGCCCCGTATCACATCACCCCATATCGTATCGCTCCGTGTCGTATCGCCCCATATCGTATCGCCCAGTATCGCCCCGTATCGTATCGCTCCGTATCGTATCGCCCCATATCGTATCGCCCAGTATCGCCCCGTATCGTATCGCTCCGTATCGCATTGCCCCGTATCGTATCGCCCCGTATCGTATCGCTCCATGTCGTATCGCCCCATATCGTATCGCCCAGTATCGCCCCGTATCGTATCGCTCCGTATCGCATCGCCCCGTGTCATATCGCCCCGTATTGTATCGCCCCGTATCTTATCGCTCCGTATCGTATCGCCCCTTATCATATCGCTCCGTATCATATCGCCCCGTATTGTATAGCCCCGTATCGCATCGCCCCGTATCGTATCGCCCCGTATCGTATCGCTCCGTATCGTATCGCCCCGTATCATATCGCCCCGTATCGTATCGCTCCGTATCGTATCGCCCGTATCATATTGCCCCGTATCGTATCGCCCGTATCGTATCGCTCCGTATCGTATCGCCCGTATCATATTGCCCCGTATCGTATCGCCCCGTATCGTAGCGTTCCGTATCGTATCGCTCCGTATCGTATCGCCCCGTATCGTATCGCTCCGTATCGTATCGCCCCGTATCGTAGCGGCCGTATCTTATCGCTCCGTATCGTATCGCTCCGTATCGTATCGCTCCGTGTCGTATCGCCCCATATCGTATCGCCCAGTATCGCCCCGTATCGTATCGCCCCATATCGTATCGCCCAGTATCGCCCCGTATCGTATCGCTCCGTATCGTATCGCCCCATATCGTATCGCCCCGTATCGTAGCGCCCGTATCGTATCGCTCCGTATCGTATCACCCCGTATTATATCGCCCCGTATCGTATCGCCCTGTATCATATCGCCCGTATCATATCGCCCGTATCGTATCGCCCGTATTATATTGCCCCGTATCATATCGCCCCGTATCATATTGCCCGTATCGTATCGCCCGTATCGTATCTCCCCGTATCGCCCCGTTTCACCCGTATCATATCGCCCCGTATCGTATCACCCCGTATCATATCGCCCCATATCATATCGCCCGTATCGCATCGCCCCGTATCACATCACCCCATATCGTATCGCTCCGTGTCGTATCGCCCCATATCGTATCGCCCAGTATCGCCCCGTATCGTATCGCTCCGTATCGTATCGCCCCGTATCGTATCGTTCCGTATCATATCGCTCCGTATCGTATCGCTCCGTATCGTATCGCCCCATATCGTATCGCCCAGTATCGCCCCGTATCGTATCGCTCCGTATCGCATTGCCCCGTATCGTATCGCCCCGTATCGTATCGCTCCATGTCGTATCGCCCCATATCATATCGCCCAGTATCGCCCCGTATCGTATCGCTCCGTATCGCATCGCCCCGTGTCATATCGCCCCGTATTGTATCGCCCCGTATCTTATCGCTCCGTATCGTATCGCCCCGTATCATATCGCTCCGTATCATATCGCCCCGTATTGTATAGCCCCGTATCGCATCGCCCCGTATCGTATCGCCCCGTATGGTATCGCTCCGTATCGTATCGCCACGTATCGTATCGCCCCGTATCATATCGCTCCGTATCATATCGCACCATATCGTATAGCCCCGTATCGCATCGCCCCGTATTGTATCGCCCCGTATCGTATCGCTCCGTATCGTATCGCCACGTATCGTATCACTCCGTATCATATCGCCCCGTATCGTATCACTCCGTATCATATCGCCCCGTATCGTATCGCTCCGTATCGTATCGCCCCGTATCGTATCGCTCCGTATCGTATCGCCCCGTATCGTAGCGGCCGTATCTTATCGCTCCGTATCGTATCGCTCCGTATCGTATCGCTCCGTGTCGTATCGCCCCATATCGTATCGCCCAGTATCGCCCCGTATCGTATCGCCCCATATCGTATCGCCCAGTATCGCCCCGTATCGTATCGCTCCGTATCGTATCGCCCCATATCGTATCGCCCCGTATCGTAGCGCCCGTATCGTATCGCTCCGTATTGTATCGCCCCGTATCATATCGCCCTGTATCATATCGCCCGTATCGTATCGCCCGTATCGTATCTCCCCGTATCGCCCCGTATCACTCGTATCATATCGCCCCGTATCATATCGCCCCGTATCATATCGCCCGTATCGCCTCGCCCCGTATCACATCACCCCATATCGTATCGCTCCGTGTCGTATCGCCCCATATCGTATCGCCCAGTATCGCCCCGTATCGTATCGCTCCGTATCGTATCGCCCCATATCGTATCGCCCAGTATCGCCCCGTATCGTATCGCTCCGTATCGCATTGCCCCGTATCGTATCGCCCCGTATCGTATCGCTCCATGTCGTATCGCCCCATATCGTATCGCCCAGTATCGCCCCGTATCGTATCGCTCCGTATCGCATCGCCCCGTGTCATATCGCCCCGTATTGTATCGCCCCGTATCTTATCGCTCCGTATCGTATCGCCCCTTATCATATCGCTCCGTATCATATCGCCCCGTATTGTATAGCCCCGTATCGCATCGCCCCGTATCGTATCGCCCCGTATCGTATCGCTCCGTATCGTATCGCCCCGTATCATATCGCCCCGTATCGTATCGCTCCGTATCGTATCGCCCGTATCATATTGCCCCGTATCGTATCGCCCGTATCGTATCGCTCCGTATCGTATCGCCCGTATCATATTGCCCCGTATCGTATCGCCCCGTATCGTAGCGTTCCGTATCGTATCGCTCCGTATCGTATCGCCCCGTATCGTATCGCTCCGTATCGTATCGCCCCGTATCGTAGCGGCCGTATCTTATCGCTCCGTATCGTATCGCTCCGTATCGTATCGCTCCGTGTCGTATCGCCCCATATCGTATCGCCCAGTATCGCCCCGTATCGTATCGCCCCATATCGTATCGCCCAGTATCGCCCCGTATCGTATCGCTCCGTATCGTATCGCCCCATATCGTATCGCCCCGTATCGTAGCGCCCGTATCGTATCGCTCCGTATCGTATCACCCCGTATTATATCGCCCCGTATCGTATCGCCCTGTATCATATCGCCCGTATCATATCGCCCGTATCGTATCGCCCGTATTATATTGCCCCGTATCATATCGCCCCGTATCATATTGCCCGTATCGTATCGCCCGTATCGTATCTCCCCGTATCGCCCCGTTTCACCCGTATCATATCGCCCCGTATCGTATCACCCCGTATCATATCGCCCCATATCATATCGCCCGTATCGCATCGCCCCGTATCACATCACCCCATATCGTATCGCTCCGTGTCGTATCGCCCCATATCGTATCGCCCAGTATCGCCCCGTATCGTATCGCTCCGTATCGTATCGCCCCGTATCGTATCGTTCCGTATCATATCGCTCCGTATCGTATCGCTCCGTATCGTATCGCCCCATATCGTATCGCCCAGTATCGCCCCGTATCGTATCGCTCCGTATCGCATTGCCCCGTATCGTATCGCCCCGTATCGTATCGCTCCATGTCGTATCGCCCCATATCATATCGCCCAGTATCGCCCCGTATCGTATCGCTCCGTATCGCATCGCCCCGTGTCATATCGCCCCGTATTGTATCGCCCCGTATCTTATCGCTCCGTATCGTATCGCCCCGTATCATATCGCTCCGTATCATATCGCCCCGTATTGTATAGCCCCGTATCGCATCGCCCCGTATCGTATCGCCCCGTATGGTATCGCTCCGTATCGTATCGCCACGTATCGTATCGCCCCGTATCATATCGCTCCGTATCATATCGCACCATATCGTATAGCCCCGTATCGCATCGCCCCGTATTGTATCGCCCCGTATCGTATCGCTCCGTATCGTATCGCCACGTATCGTATCACTCCGTATCATATCGCCCCGTATCGTATCACTCCGTATCATATCGCCCCGTATCGTATCGCTCCGTATCATATCGCCCCGTATCGTATCACTCCGTATCATATCGCCCCGTATCGTATCACCCCGTATCATATCGCCCCGTATCGTATCGCTCCGTATCATATCGCCCCGTATCATATCGCCCCGTATCGTATCGCTCCGTATCATATCGCCCCGTATCGTATCACTCCGTATCATATCGCCCCGTATCGTATCACCCCGTATCATATCGCCCCGTATCGTATCGCTCCGTATCATATCGCCCCGTATCGTATCACTCCGTATCATATCGCCCCGTATCGTATCGCTCCGTATCATATCGCCCCGTATCGTATCACTCCGTATCATATCGCCCCGTATCGTATCACCCCGTATCATATCGCCCCGTATCGTATCGCTCCGTATCATATCGCCCCGTATCATATCGCCCCGTATCGTATCGCTCCGTATCATATCGCCCCGTATCGTATCACTCCGTATCATATCGCCCCGTATCGTATCACCCCGTATCATATCGCCCCGTATCGTATCGCTCCGTATCATATCGCCCCGTATCATATCGCCCCGTATCGTATCGCTCCGTATCATATCGCCCCGTATCGTATCACTCCGTATCATATCGCCCCGTATCGTATCACCCCGTATCATATCGCCCCGTATCGTATCGCTCCGTATCGTATCGCCACGTATCGTATCACTCCGTATCATATCGCCCCATATCGTATCACTCCGTATCATATCGCCCCGTATCGCATCGTCCCGTATCATATCGCCCGTATCGTATCACCCGTAGCGTATCGCTCCCGTATCGTATCGCCCGTATCGTATCGCTTCATATCGTACCCCAGGATTGCCCGTATCGTATCGCCCCGTAGCTTATTGGCCCGTATCGCCCCGTATCGTATCGCCCCGTATCGTATTGCCCCGTATCGTATCGCCCCGTATCGTATCGCCCTGTATCGTATTGCCCCGTATCGTAGCGCTCGTATCGTATCGCCCCGTATCGTATCGCCCCGTATCGTATTGCCCCGTATCGTATCGCCCCGTATCGTATCGCCCTGTATCGTATTGCCCCGTATCGTAGCGCTCGTATCGTATCGCTCCGTATCGTATCGCCCCGTATCATATCGCCCCGTATCGTATCGCCCCGTATCGTATTGCCCCGTATCGTATCGCCCCGTATCATATCGCCCCGTATCGTATCGCCCCGTATCGTATTGCCCCGTATCGTAGCGCTCCATATCGTATCGCCCCGTATCGTATTGCCCCGTATCGTAGCGCTCGTATCGTATCGCTCCATATCGTATCGCCCCGTATCATATCGCCCCGTATCGTATCGCCCCGTATCGTATTGCCCCGTATCGTAGCGCTCCATATCGTATCGCCCCGTATCGTATCACCCCGTATCGTATCGCTCCATATCGTATCGCCCCGTATCGTATTGCCCCGTATCGTAGCGCTCGTATCGTATCGCTCCGTATCGTATCGCTCCGTATCGTATCGCCCGTATCATATTGCCCCGTATCGTATCGCCCCGTATCGTAGCGTTCCGTATCGTATCGCTCCGTATCGTATCGCCCCGTATCGTATCGCTCCGTATCGTATCGCCCCGTATCGTAGCGGCCGTATCTTATCGCTCCGTATCGTATCGCTCCGTATCGTATCGCTCCGTATCGTATCGCCCCGTATCGTATCGCCCCGTATCGTAGCGGCCGTATCTTATCGCTCCGTATCGTATCGCCCCGTATCGTATCGCCCCGTATCGTAGCGCCCGTATCGTATCGCTCCGTATCGTATCACCCCGTATCATATCGCCCCGTATCGTATCGCCCTGTATCATATCGCCCGTATCATATCGCCCATATCGTATCGCCCGTATCATATCGCCCGTATCATATCGCCCGTATCGTATCGCCCCGTATCGTAGCGCCCGTATCGTATCACCCCGTATCGTATCGCCCGTATCGTATCACCCCGTATCATATCGCCCCATATCATATCGCCCGTATCACATCGCCCCGTATCACATCGCCCCATATCGTATCGCTCCGTGTCGTATCGCCCCATATCGTATCGCCCAGTATCGCCCCGTATCGTATCGCTCCGTATCGTATCGCCCCATATCGTATCGCCCCGTATCATAGCGCCCGTATCGTATCTCTCCGTATCGTATCACCCCGTATCATATCGCCCCGTATCGCATCGCCCCGTATCACATCGCCCCATATCGTATCGCTCAGTGTCGTATCGCCCCATATCGTATCGCCCAGTATCGCCCCGTATCGTATCGCCCCGTATCGTATCGCCCCGTATCGTATCGCCCCGTATCATGGCGCCCATATCGTATCGCTCCGTATCGTATCGCCCCATATCATATCGCCCCGTATCGTATCGCTCCGTATCGTATCGCCCCGTATCGTATCGCCCCGTATCGTATCGCCCCGTATCATGGCGCCCATATCGTATCGCCCCGTATCGTATCGCCCCGTATCGTATCGCTCCGTATCGTATCGCCCCGTATCATATCGCCCCGTATCGTATCGCCCCGTATCGTATCGCTCCGTATCGTATCGCCCGTATCATATCGCCCCGTATCATATTGCCCGTATCGTATCGCCCGTATCCTATCTCCCCGTATCGCCCCGTATCGCATCGCCCCGTATCACATCGCCCCATATCGTATCGCTCAGTGTCGTATCGCCCCATATCGTATCGCCCAGTATCGCCCCGTATCGTATCGCCCCGTATCATATCGCCCCGTATCGTATCACCCCGTATCATATCGCTCCGTATCACATCGCCCCATATCGTATCGCTCCGTGTCGTATCACCCCGTATCATATCGCCCCGTATCATATCGCCCGTATCGCATCGCCCCGTATCACATCGCCCCATATCGTATCGCTCCGTGTCGTATCGCCCCATATCGTATCGCCCAGTATCGCCCCGTATCATATCGCTCCGTATCGTATCGCTCCGTATCGTATCGCCCACATCGTATCGCCCAGTATCGCCCCGTATCGTATCGCTCCGTATCGTATCGCCCCATATCGTATCGCCCCGTATCGTAGCGCCCGTATCGTATCGCTCCGTAGCGTATCACCCCCGTATCATATTGCCCCGTATCGTATCGTCCTGTATCATATCGCCCGTATCATATCGCCCATATCGTATCGCCCGTATCATATTGCCCCGTATCGTATCGCCCCGTATCATATCGCCCGTATCGTATCTCCCCGTATCGCCTCGTATCACCCGTATCATATCGCCCCGTACCGTATCACCCTGTATCATATCGCCCCGTATCATATCACCCGTATCGCATCGCCCCGTATCACATCGCCCCATATCGTATCACCCAGTATCGCCCCATATCGTATCGCTCCGTATTGTATCGCCCCGTATCGTATCGCTCCGTATCGTATCGCCCCATATCGTATCGCCCAGTATCGCCCCGTATCGTATCGCTCCGTATCGTATCGCCCCATATCGTATCGCCCAGTATCGCCCCGTATCGTATCGCTCCGTGTCGTATCGCCCCATATCGTATTGCCCAGTATCGCCCCATATCGTATCGCTCCGTATCGCATCGCACCGTATCATATCGCCCCATATCGTATCGCCCCGTATCGTATCGCTCCGTATCATATCGCCCCGTATTATGTCGCCCCGTATCGTATCGCCCCGTATCGTATCGCTCCGTATCGCATCGCACCGTATCATATCGCCCCGTATCGTATCGCCCCGTATCGTATCGCTCCGTATCATATCGCCCCGTATTATGTCGCCCCGTATCGTATAACACCGTATCGCATCGCCCCGTATCGTATCGCCCCGTATCGTATCGCTCCGTATCGTATCGCTCCGTATCATATCGCTCCGTATCATATCAACCCCTATTGTATAGCCCCGTATCGCATCGCCCCGTATCGTATCGCCCCGTATCGTATCGCTCCGTATCGTATCGCCACGTATCGTATCGCTCCGTATCATATCGCCCCGTATCGTATCGCTCCGTATCGTATCGCCACGTATCGTATCGCTCCGTATCATATCGCCCCGTATCGCATCGTCCCATAGCGTATCGCCCAGTGTCATATTGCTCTGTATCATATCACCCCATATCGTATCGCCCCGTATCGTATCGCTCCGTATCATATCGGCCCGTATCGCATTGTCCCGTATCGTATCGCCCCGAATTGTATCGCTCCGTATCGTATCGCCCCGTATCGTATCGCCCGTATCGTATCGCCCGTATCATATTGCCCCGTATCGTATCGCCCCGTATCGTATCGCCCCGTATCGTATCGCTCCGTATCGTATCGCCATGTATCGTATCGCTCCGTATCACATCGCCCCATATCGTATCGCTCCGTGTCGTATCGCCCCATATCGTATCGCTCCGTGTCGTATCGCCCCATATCGTATCGCCCAGTATCGCCCCGTATCGTATCGCTCCGTATCGTATCGCCCCATATCGTATCGCCCCGTATCGTATCGCTCCGTATCGTATCGCCCCATATCGTATCGCCCCGTATCGTATCGCTCCGTATCGTATCACCGTGTATCATATCGCCCCGTATTGTATCGTCCTGTATCATATCGCCCGTATCATATCGCCCCTATCGTATCTCCCCGTATCGCCCCGTATCACCCTGTATCATATCGCCCCGTATCATATCGCCCGTATCGCATCGCCCCGTATCACATCGCCCCATATCGTATTGCTCCGTATCGTATCGCTCCGTATCGTATCGACCCGTATCGTATCGCTCCGTATCGTATCGCCCCATATCGTATCGCCCGTATCATATTGCCCCGTATCGTATCGCTCCGTATCATATCGCCCATATCGCATCGCCCGTATCGCATCGCCCCATATCGTATCGATCCGTGTCGTATCGCCCCATATCGTATCGCTCCGTGTCGTATCGCCCCATATCGTATCGCCCAGTATCGCCCCGTATCGTATCGCCCCATATCGTATCGCCCAGTATCGCCCCGTATCGTATCGCTCCGTATCGTATCGCCCCATATCGTATCGCCCCGTATCGTAGCGCCCGTATCGTATCGCTCCGTATTGTATCGCCCCGTATCATATCGCCCTGTATCATATCGCCCGTATCGTATCGCCCGTATCGTATCTCCCCGTATCGCCCCGTATCACTCGTATCATATCGCCCCGTATCATATCGCCCCGTATCATATCGCCCGTATCGCCTCGCCCCGTATCACATCACCCCATATCGTATCGCTCCGTGTCGTATCGCCCCATATCGTATCGCCCAGTATCGCCCCGTATCGTATCGCTCCGTATCGTATCGCCCCATATCGTATCGCCCAGTATCGCCCCGTATCGTATCGCTCCGTATCGCATTGCCCCGTATCGTATCGCCCCGTATCGTATCGCTCCATGTCGTATCGCCCCATATCGTATCGCCCAGTATCGCCCCGTATCGTATCGCTCCGTATCGCATCGCCCCGTGTCATATCGCCCCGTATTGTATCGCCCCGTATCTTATCGCTCCGTATCGTATCGCCCCTTATCATATCGCTCCGTATCATATCGCCCCGTATTGTATAGCCCCGTATCGCATCGCCCCGTATCGTATCGCCCCGTATGGTATCGCTCCGTATCGTATCGCCACGTATCGTATCGCCCCGTATCATATCGCTCCGTATCATATCGCACCATATCGTATAGCCCCGTATCGCATCGCCCCGTATTGTATCGCCCCGTATCGTATCGCTCCGTATCGTATCGCCACGTATCGTATCGCTCCGTATCATATCGCCCCATATCGTATCACTCCGTATCATATCGCCCCGTATCGCATCGTCCCGTATCATATCGCCCGTATCGTATCACCCGTAGCGTATCGCCCCGTATCGTATCGCTCCGTATCATATCGCCCCATATCGTATCACTCCATATCATATCGCCCCGTATCGCATTGTCCCGTATCATATCGCCCGTATCGTATCACCCGTAGCGTATCACCCCGTATCGTATCGCCCGTATCGTATCGCTTCATATCGTACCCCAGGATTGCCCGTATCGTATCGCCCCGTAGCTTATTGGCCCGTATCGCCCCGTATCGTATCGCCCCGTATCGTATCGCTCCATATCGTATCGCCCCGTATCGTATCGCCCCGTATCGTATCGCTCCGTATCGTATCGCCCGTATCATATTGTCCCGTATCGTATCGCCCCGTATCGTAGCGTTCCGTATCGTATCGCTCCATATCGTATCGCCCCGTATCGTATCGCCCCGTATCGTAGCGCCCGTATCTTATCGCTCCGTATCGTATCGCCCCGTATCGTATCGCCCCGTATCGTAGCGCCCGTATCGTATCGCTCCGTATCGTATCACCCCGTATCATATCGCCCCGTATCGTATCGCCCTGTATCATATCGCCCGTATCATATCGCCCGTATCGTATCGCCCGTATCGTATCACCCCGTATCGTATCGCCCGTATCGTATCACCCCGTATCATATCGCCCCATATCATATCGCCCGTATCACATCGCCCCGTATCACATCGCCCCATATCGTATCGCTCCGTGTCGTATCGCCCCATATCGTATCGCCCAGTATCGCCCCGTATCGTATCGCTCCATATCGTATCGCCCCGTATCATATCGCCCCGTATCGTATCGCTCCGTATCGTATCGCCACGAATCGTATCGCCCAGTATCATATCGCTCCGTATCATATCGCACCATATCGTATAGCCCCGTATCGCATCGCCCCGTATTGTATCGCCCCGTATCGTATCACTCCGTATCGTATCGCTCCGTATCGTATCGCCACGAATCGTATCGCCCAGTATCATATCGCTCCGTATCATATCGCACCATATCGTATAGCCCCGTATCGCATCGCCCCGTATTGTATCGCCACGTATCGTATCGCTCCGTATCATATCGCCCCATATCGTATCACTCCGTATCATATCGCCCCGTATCGCATCGTCCCGTATCATATCGCCCGTATCGTATCACCCGTAGCGTATCGCCCCATATCGCATCGCCCGTATCGTATCGCTTCGTATCGTACCCCAGGATTGCCCGTATCGTATCGCCCCGTAGCTTATTGCCCCGTATCGCCCCGTATCGTATCGCCCCGTATCGTATCGCTCCGTATCGCATCGCCCCGTATCACATCGGCCCGTATCGTATCGCCCCGTATCATATCGCTCCGTGTCGTATCGCCCCATATCGTATTGCCCAGTATCGCCCCGTATCGTATCGCTCCGTATCGCATCGCCCCGTATCATATCGCCCCGTATCATATCGCCCCGTATCGTATCGCCCCGTATCGTATCGTTCCGTATCATATCGCCCCGTATTATGTCGCCCCGTATCGTATAACACCGTATCGCATCGCCCCGTATCGTATCGCCCCGTATCGTATCGCTGCGTATCGTATCGCCACGTATCGTATCGCTCCGTATCATATCGTTCCGTATCATATCGCCCCGTATTATGTCGCCCCGTATCGTATAACACCGTATCGCATCGCCCCGTATCGTATCGCCCCGTATCGTATCGCCCCGTATCGTATCGCCCCGTATCGTATCGCTCCGTATCATATCGCCCCGTATCGTATCGCTCCGTATCATATCGCCCCGTATCGCATCGTCCCATATCGTATCGCCCAGTATCATATCGCTCTGTATCATATCGCCCCATATCGTATCGCCCCGTATCGTATCGCTCCGTATCACATCGCCCCATATCGTATCGCTCCGTGTCGTATCGCCCCATATCGTATCGCTCCGTGTCGTATCGCCCCATATCGTATCGCCCAGTATCGCCCCGTATCGTATCGTTCCGTATCGTATCGCCCCGTATCGTATCGCTCCGTATCGTATCGCCCCATATCGTATCGCCCAGTATCGCCCCGTATCGTATCGCCCCGAATTGTATCGCTCCGTATCGTATCGCCCCGTATCGTATCGCCCCGTATCGTATCGCTCCGTATCATATTGCCCCGTATCGTATCGCTCCGTATCACATCGCCCCATATCGTATCGCTCCGTGTCGTATCGCCCCATATCGTATCGCTCCGTGTCGTATCGCCCCATATCGTATCGCCCATTATCACCCCGTATCGTATCGTTCCGTATCGTATCGCCCCGTATCGTATCGCTCCGTATCGTATCGCCCCATATCGTATCGCCCAGTATCGCCCCGTATCGTATCGCTCCGTATCGTATCGCCCCATATCGTATCGCCCCGTATCGTAGCGCCCTGTATCATATCGCCCGTATCGTATCGCTCCGTATCGTATCGCCCCATATCGTATCGCCCCGTATCGTATCGCTCCGTATCACATCGCCCCATATCGTATCGCTCCGTGTCGTATCGCCCCATATCGTATCGCCCAGTATCGCCCCGTATCGTATCGCTCCGTATCGTATCGCCCCATATCGTATCGCCCCGTATCGTATCGCCCTGTATCATATCGCCCGTATCGTATCGCCCCATATCGTATCGCTCCGTATCGTATCACCGCGTATCATATCGCCCCGTATTGTATCGTCCTGTATCATATCGCCCCATATCATATCGCCCGTATCATATCGCCCCTATCGTATCTCCCCGTATCGCCCCGTATCACCCTGTATCATATCGCCCCGTATCATATTGCCCGTATCGCATCGCCCCGTATCACATCGCCCCATATCGTATCGCTCCGTATCGTATCGCTCCGTATCGTATCGACCCGTATCGTATCGCTCCGTATCGTATCGCCGCATATCGTATCGCCCGTATCATATTGCCCCGTATCGTATCGCTCCGTATCATATCGCCCATATCGCATCGCCCGTATCGCATCGCCCCATATCGTATCGATCCGTGTCGTATCGCCCCATATCGTATCGCTCCGTGTCGTATCGCCCCATATCGTATCACCCAGTATCGCCCCATATCGTATCGCTCCGTGTCGTATCGTCCCATATCGTATCGCCCAGTATCGCCCCGTATCGTATCGCCCCATATCGTATCGCCCAGTATCGCCCCGTATCGTATCGCCCCGTATCGTATCGCCCCGTATCGTAGCGCCCGTATCGTATCGCTCCGTATCGTATCACCCCGTATTATATCGCCCCGTATCGTATCGCCCTGTATCATATCGCCCGTATCATATCGCCCGTATCGTATCGCCCGTATTATATTACCCCGTATCATATCGCCCCGTATCATATTGCCCGTATCGTATCGCCCGTATCGTATCTCCCCGTATCGCCCCGTA